>NC_084613.1:56612949-56820449 GCF_033978795.1 Nerophis ophidion
GTTTATGTATGTATATATATATATATATATATATATGTGTATATGTATGTATATATATGTATGTATGTATGTATGTATGTATGTATGTATGTATGTATGTATGTATGTATATATATATATATATATATATTTATATATATATATATATATAATGTATATATATATATATATATATATATATATATATATATATATATATAATGTATGTGCATGTGTATATGGAAAAAATGGCTGTTTTATTTAGTTAGTTAAACCTTTGTTGTTTTCCTATGTGAACAGAGCCGTGAATGAATTAATATACTAACAATTCATTCTGGTGGCTGCCCCTGTGATTTTCCTTTGTCATTGTACTTTGTTGTCCTTATAGATGTAAAATAGTCTTGAATTATTTTCAAAATAGTCTTAAAAAGTCTTAAATTTGACTTGTCAAAACTTGCAGAGACCCTGCATATAAAGTGGCGGTTATTTACCACATATATAAAGTACTGTTATTTACCACAAATATAAAGTAGTGTTTGTATAACACTTATATAAAGTAGTGTTTGTATGCCATATCTTAAAGTTGTGGAGATCATCACGTCAGATAGATGGCAACTATAGCCTTGTGAACATGCCATCAATGATTGTGTACATTAAAGAGGTCAGTGTGAATAGAGATTACATTTGGGTAGCCACCCTTTTAACAAAATGACTTGGCTAACCAAATGTGGCCCTTGGGCCCCATTTTGGGCACCTCAGATCTCGGTTATCATACATCTAAATTTGTGTTTCGTTTCTAGAAGTGTGGATTTGCAGATCTGTATACCTGGCAGAGAGAACGGAAGGCCAAGAAGGAGTTTTGCCTTCATGACGGACCTCCGTATGCCAATGGAGACCCTCATGTAGGACATGCTCTCAACAAGGTCATCATTCTTGCTTCGTTACAGACCGTCATAACACAAACCTCTTCACACGTACAATGTGTGTGAAAGAAGTAGCATTGCTGCTCTCAACCCTAAACGTTGAAAACGTGTATTTGTTTCAATACATAACTTCTTTTGATCCAGATCCTGAAAGACATCCGTAACCGCTTTGAGATGCTGAGAGGTCGCCAGGTCCATTACATCCCGGGCTGGGACTGTCATGGTCTGCCCATCGAGCTGAAGGCCCTGGGTGGGCTTGGGGCCATGGACCTCAGCCCTCTGCAGATTAGGCACAAAGGTAAGAAAGAGGTGATGCTGTTGGAACTGGTAGTCTGTAGGGCTAGGCGTTTGTAAGATATATCAATATATTTTTAGGCAAGATATGAATTAAGAAAATATCGTAATATCGGTATAATTTATTTCACGTTAAAATGACCAAACGCCGCTTATTTGTTGGGTTCCTTGTTCTCCCCCGCTTTCCTCTGCGGACTACTAAACCCCTCCCCTTCTTCCTTACAAGACTGCTTGCACATATAAGAACATCCATGATTGGTGGGTTATTTACTATTATGAGTCATAATTGGTTGAGATTAGGCCATTCAGATGCAACATAGGGCGGGTCATGGAACCAGGAAGGGAAATCACAACAGGCATCCCAAATGATGACAAGAGAGTTGTAGAAGAGAAGAAGGAATTTTCAAGCAGGCAATTTATATATTAAAAAAAAAAAATGGTGGAAAATGGCAAAGAGATTCTCTTCCTTAGATTTTTCTTTTAGCGATGTAGATGACGTCTAGGAAACCCACAATGTGGCTACTTGGCCACATTTGGACAAATGTATGCATCTGGATAAAACAATGGCCAACATTTGAGTTGTTTACCATGTAAGCCTAAATCAAAACTGCTCGCGACATGGAAGACGTGGAATACACATTTAAGAATACACGTGATTGTGGACGTGTGATGACTTTTGCTACAGTATAGCCTGTCCAAATGCTACAATTTAATTTTCATTGCTATTTTACAACAAGACAGTAGCTGACATTTTGTTTATTATTTCTACTCTTTATATTTCGACATTGAATAACTGAATAATTTTCGAAAAACAACAAGATCACAGACGCACAATTAAGTCAAGTCACTTGTGTGTCGTCTGCTAGGACCACAGAACTGTACGTGTGTGACAGTCCATTACATCGTTGACTGGGAATTAAAAAGTGCCTGCCTGCAAATTAATTTTTTATCTTAGTCTGATGCATTTTGTATTATCTGCACAGCTATGTTATTCATTTGATGTAGAAAAAATATGTTTCTATTTTATTTATACATTCGTTGTTTTTTTTTTTCCAATTTTATTTATGTTATGTAATTCTGTGCTACTTAAAAAGTTTATTTTCTGTGCTGTTAAAACCCATCTTGACTAACTGGGTTAATGAAAGAGTTAGTGACTGTTTATAGTACAGTTGTCATTCAGTTCAATTTCCCTAAATATCAATCAAAAATAAATATCTTTATATAAATATTTTCACCAGAAATTATATCGAGATATATATCAAATATCGTGTTTAAGTTAAAATATATCGAGATATACTTTTTGGTCCATATTGCCCAGCCCTAGTAGTGTTTAACATTTGCTTCACCATGTTGTTCATCTGCCATCTAGCTCGCCAGTTTGCAGAAGAGGCCATAGCGCGTCAGAAGGCAGCGTTCAAGCGCTGGGGGGTGATGGCTGACTGGGGCCAGTGCTATTACACTTATGACGGATCTTATGAGGCGGCTCAACTGACAGTGTTCCAGGAAATGCTCAACAAGGTAGGTCTTTTTCTGGCTGCTGGTTGCAGGAGCTTTGCGCTCTTGTGTATCCTTTTGTGTTTTTGGTGTTTCCATCCTGTTTTTGTGTGTTTTTTGCCTTTTGTTTTGGGTTTGTGGGACTGCGTAACAAGGTGTGAATCTTTCCAGGCTTTGGACATGCTTTTTTGTGAACTATTGGATCCACCGCAGGGGAGCCTTTTGGCCATGGCCAGGTTTGCAACCGAGACCAGCTACTGGCTCTCTGTTGCTTGAAGCTGCAGACTGGTGTATTGACTACTGATTAATTCTTGACAGTTTTGTTGCTTGAAGCTGCAGACTGGTGTATTGACTATTGATTAATTCTTGACAGTTTTAGCACTCTAATAAAATCAATGTGTAGAATTTTATTTTTGATTATTTTATTAACATGTTGGCTACTTAATTGATTGTATTTTTAATCTTATGATACCGCCGCATTGGTGCCTGTCTATCTCTCTCTCTGTGTGTTTGTGTAGGTGTGTTTTTACGCACAGTTCGTGTTTGTTCAAGTGCTTTATTTGATTGCGTTGTAAATAGACTTAATGTGTAGAATTCTATATTTGATAAATTCTTAAAATGATGACATTTAATAGATTGAAGCAGTTTTCAAACTGCGGTATGTGTACCACTCAGGCTCCATCTAGTCTAGTGGAACGCCAAAGATATGCTTAATTTAGCTGTCCCTATTGTAGGATTGCCAAAATGTACTTTTAAAACATGAACTAGGAGAATTGGTTGCTTAATAATCAGCGAGGTCCACAGTAATTAGTACTGACAGCATGCTTCACACATGTAAATGTCACAAAGATTCACTATATACTGTATGTACTACAAACCCCGTTTCCATATGAGTTGGGAAATTGTGTTAGATGTAAATATAAACGGAATACAATGATTTGCAAATCCTTTTCAACCCATATTCAATTGAATATGCAACAAAGCCAACATATTTGATGTTCAAACTGATAAACATTTTTTTTTGTTGCAAATCATTAACTTTAGTATTTGATGCCAGCAACACGTGACAAAGAAGTTGGGAAAGGTGGCAATAAATACTGATAAAGGTGAGGAATGCTCATCAAACACTTATATGGAACATCCCACTGGTGTGCAGGCTATTTAATAACAGTTGGGTGCCATGATTGGGTATAAAAGCAGCTTCCATGAAATGCTAAGTAATTCACAAACACGGATGGGGCGATGGTCACTAATTTGTAAGCAAATTGTCGAAAAGTTTTAGAACAACATTTCTCAACGACCTATTGCAAGGAATTTGGGGATTTTACCATCTACAGTCTGTAAAATCATCAAAAGGTTCAGAGAATCTGGAGAAATCACTGCATGTAAGCGATGATATTATGGACCTTTGATCCTTCAGGCGGTACTGCATGAAACACAGACATCAGTGTGTAAAGGATATCACCACATGGGCTCAGGAACACTTCATAAAACCACAGTCAGTAACTACAGTTGGTCGTTACATCTGTAAGTGCACGTTAAAACTCTACTATGCAAAGCCAAACCCATTTACCAACAACACCCTGAAATGCCGCCGGCTTCGCTGGGCCCGTGCTCATCTAAGATGGACTGATGCAAAGTGGAAAAGTGTTCCGTGGTCTGACGAGTCCACATTTCAAAATATATTTGGAAACAGAGGACGTGGTGTCCTCCAGACCAAAGAAGAAAATAACCATTCGGATTGTTATAGGCGCAAAGTTCAAAAGCCAGCATCTGTGATGTTATGGGGCTGTATTAGTGGCCAAGGCATGGGTAACTTACACATCTGTGAAGGCACCATTAATGATGAAAGGTGCATACAGGTTTTGGAGCAACATATGTTGTCCTCCAAGCAACGTTATCATGGACGCTCCTGCTTATTTCAGCAAGACAATGCCAAGCCACGTGTTACAACAGCGTGGCTTCGTAGTAAAAGAGTGCAGGTACTTTCCTGGCCCGCCTGCACTCCAGACCTGTCTCCCATCAAAAATGTGTGGCGCATTATGAAGCCTAAAATACGACAGCGGAGATCCCAGACGGTTGAACGACTGAAGCTCTATATAAAACAAGAATGGGAAAGAATTCCACTTTCAAAGCCTCATTAGTTTCCTCAGTTCCCAAACGTTTGAGTGTTGTTAAAAGAAAAGGTGATGTAACACAGTGGTGAACATGCCCTTTCCCAACTACTTTGGCACGTGTTGCAGCTATGAAATTCTAAGTTAATTATTATTTGCAAAAAAAAATAAAGTTTACCAGTTTGAACATCAAATATCTGGTCTTTGTAGTGCATTCAATTGGATATGGGTTGAAAAGGATTTGCAAATCATTGTATTCCATTTATATATACATCTAACACAATTTCCCAACTCATATGGAAACGGGGTTTGTAATTTACAAATCTCAAGTTTTGTGTGTCTATATATATATATATATGCTTTGTTCTAGGTTTTTTTCTGGTCTAAAGTTGAGCCCTCTACCGGCCCCGATAGGAGCTTGGTTTAGGATTTGCTCCTTTCTCCTCTTCACCCCATTTTTCCCTTTTTTTCTTACCTTTTTTTACGGGGCACTGCCCATGGCGACCCATTGCTCTTTCTGTTCTGTCAACCCCTGTCTACTGTATGTCTGCTCTTGGACAGGTTGTACTAAAAAAAGTGTTGTTGTACTTTCAACAATGGCAATAAAGTTGTATTCCATTCCGTTAAAAAAGATATAGGAAATGACAAGAAGGGTCTATTGAGGAAACCAAGGTCCTTTTGTGTTTGCGGGTCACTGCTGTACATTTTTTACGATACTGTGGTGGCTTCTGCGGTGCTCTATGCTGCATATGTAAATATAAACAATATGTTTGGAGGATAAAATATGAGGGTTAATCTATCTGTGTTGGCCCTGCGATGAGTTGGCGACTTGTCCAGGGTGTACCCCGCCTTCCGCCTGATTGTAGCTGAGATAGGCGCCAGCGCCCCCCACGACTCTAAAAGGGAATAAGTGGTAGAAAATGGATGGATGGATGGAATCCCAGGAACACCAAGCCTACCGTCAGAAATGGTGGTGGTAGTATTATGCTCTCTGCCTGTTTTGCTGCCAATGGAACTGGTGCTTTACAAAAAGTAAATAGGACAATGAAAAAGTAAGATTACCTCCAAATTCTTTAGGACAACCTAAAATCATCAGCCCGGAAGTTGGGTCTTGGGCGCTGTTGGGTGTTCCAACAGGACAATGACCCCAAACACACGTCAAAAGTGGTAAAGGAATGGCTAAATCAGGCTAGAGTTAAGGTTTTACAATGGCCTTCCCAAAGTCCCGACTTAAACTTGTGGACAATGCTGAAGAAACAAGTCCAAGTCAACAAACCAACAAATTTAGCTTAAATCCACAAATTTTGTCAAGAAGAGTAGTCAAAAATTCAACCAGAAGCTTGTGAATGGCAACCAAAAGCGCCTTATTGCAGTGAAACTTGCCAAGGGAGATGTAACCAAATATTAGCATTGCTGTATTTATACATTTGACCGAGCAGATTTGGTCGCATTTTCAGTAGACCCAAAATAAATTAATAAAATAACCAAACTTCATGAATGTTTTTTGTGACCAACAAGTATGGGCTCCAATCACTCTATCACAAAAAATAAGAATTTTTGAAATGATTGGAGACTCAAGACAGCCATGACAATATGTTCTTTACCACGTCTGTATGTGATTAGTGATCTTTTTTTTTTGGTGTGCAATACAGATGTTAGTGTTTAATTTTCATTTGATCTTTTATCTATACACATTAGTGCGCGTGGCACAGTGGGAGAGTGGCCGTGCGCAACCCGAGGATCCCTGGTTCAAATCCCACCTAGTACCAACCTCGTCACGTCCGTTGTGTCCTGAGCAAGACACTTCACCCTTGCTCCTGATGGGTGCTGGTTGGCGCCTTGCATGGCAGCTCCCTCCATCAGTGTGTGAATGTGAGTGTGAATGGGTAAATGTGGAAGGCGTGTCAAAGCGCTTTGAGTACATTGAAGGTAGAAAAGCGCTATACAAGTACAACCCATTTATTTATTTATTTAATATGTAGTATATATTTGAAAATAAACTTCTGTTCCTGTATGTAAAAACCTGCGCTGCAACAATGTAATTCCCCCATTGTGGGATAAATAAAAGTCTATCCTATCCGAACTAACATGGTCTGTTAAAATACAGTGTAGATCATGGGTGTCAAACTCTGGTCCGCGGGCCACACTTGGCCCGCCATGTAATTTAATTTGGCCCTGGAGGCAATATCAAATTAACATTAGAGCTGGCCCGCCGGTATTATACAAAGGCGGTGCCGCTGTAACACCGCATTCACCGCTAATGCTCATACTTGCCAACCCTCCCGATTTTCCCGGGAGACTCCCGAAGTTCAGTGCCCCTCCTGAAAATCTCCCTGGGCAACTATTCTCGTGAATATCTCCCAATTTCCACCCGGCCAACAATATTGGGGGCCGTGCCTTAAAGACAATGCCTTTAACGTTCTTTACAACCTGTCGTCACGTCCGCTTATCCTCCATACAAACAGCGTTACGGCCAAGCCTCATGATATAAGCATCTCGTACACACTCATAAGTCAATGCAAAGCATACTTAGTCAACAGCTATTCAGGTCACACTGAGGGTGGCCGTATAAACAACTTTAACACTGTTACAAATATGCACCACACTGTGAACCCACGCCAAACAAGAATGACAAACACATTTCATGAGAACATCCGCACCGTAACACAACAGAACAAATACCCAGAACCCCTTGCAGCACTTACTCTTCAGGGACGCTACAATACACGCTACCACCTAAAAGGTTAATTTGTTCAACCTTTGCCCGCGGCTTTGTTCAGTTTTAAATTTTGGCGCTCTCTGTATTTGAGTTTGACACCCCTGTTGTAGATGAACAGTCCCAAATATATTGCTGGAGACTTTTCAGGGATTTTGAGGCACTTTGTGTAGCAGATGGGTTAATTGTGGTAAATGTATTCAGAATAATAAAGATGAATTTGATTAATTGTGTATATTTGTTAGCTTGTAGAGTATTTTAGCTATATCCTAAAATGTTAACCAAAACCCAACATTGGAAGAAGCTGGTATTTTTACAGAGGTTGTATTGTTATTACACAATGTTCCATTTGTCAGCTTGTAGAGCATTTTAGCTATATCCTGAAATTTGAACATAAAGCCCAACATTAGACGAAAGAAGCTGGTAATTTTGTGGTTGTATACTTATCACACAATGTATTAATTTTAACGTGTTGTCACTCAGGGGCTCATCTATCAAGACTACAAGCCTGTATTTTGGTCTCCTTCCTCAAGGTATGGAGATATTTTGCTGTTTGTAACTTTCTGCACAGTCATCAGCATTTGTAGTTTGGTCGGTGAAACAAGGACGAAGAAGCATGATGCAATCATAGTATCTTAGACAGTGGACACGCAAAGCATTGAGTAAGCGCATAATTGCTTTAAAGCTCATGTTGGGAAGATTAGCCTTTGATTGCTGCTTTTTACATGCTGCTTTACAATTTCTAGTTGTTTCTTTTGCATATCTCAGCAAGGACAACATTTTGAATATGTGTTTACCAGTTATTTAAATAATCTATCACATAAGGCCTCTTCTATTAGAACTGCCCTTGCAGAAGCAGAATTGGAGTATAACCCGGAGCATGTGAGCAGAGCCATCTATGCTACATTTCCACTGGTCACACTGCCACCAAAGATGGCATCAAAAGCAGGTATAGCAATTTTTACATGAAAACCCCATTGTTTTGACTGGGTGGGTTATCCCTCCCAACTTGAATTTATTTGTGTCTGCTTTTTTGCCTCTACAGATCAGGCTGATGTTTCTGTGTTGGTGTGGACCACGCAACCTTGGACCATCCCCGCCAACCAGGCTGTCTGCTACATGCCCAATGCCCAGTAAGAAGCACTACTTAACCTTCTACATGTTCAAATATTCATGGAGTTCAGAGCTTGAAATTCAAAGTTCCAGAAAAAAATCTGACAATAACTTCTATGTGCAAATGTTTATCTACTGGATTGGTAATATGTTCAAAATTTGCCCAAATATGCTCAATTTACCTCAACTTCTTAGTTATATAAAATGTACACTTTATTTTCATGGTCATGGTATATTCATTCTCCATCCATCCATCCATCCATTTTTTACCGCTTGTCCCTAGGCAATAACCCTGATTATAAGAGGTTCCCTTAATCCGATTTCGGTCCAATATTACCAAAAAATGACATCGCCTTGCATCTAAAATCTCCCGATATAAGTTCTGATACAAGCAATCCTGCAGCTTGTTTACTTCTGCAAAACTGGACAACAAATTAACATCTAAACATTCTCCAAAGAGTACACAACGTTGGTCCTTTCTTGTATTTTGGTGAAGTCATTTACAGAAGATAAACATGGTAGGCTATAGGCTACGAGTAACTGGCAGCTACACAGCACGTAAGCTTTGTAATGAGGGATGGCGTAGCTCGGATGGTAAAGCGGCTGTGCCAGCAATTTGAGGGTTCCAGGTTCGATCCGAGCTTCTGCCCTCATTGTGTCTTGGGCAATGCACTTCTACCTTAATTCTGATGGGTTGTGTTGAGGGCCTTGTATGGCAGCTCCCAGTGTGTGAATGTGTGCATGAATGGGTCTATGTGGAATTAGTGTCAAAGCTATTTGAGTACCTTGAAGGTAAAAAAGCGCCATACAAGTGTGATCCATTTACCAATTAAGCACACAATCTAGACACATGCAATCAGTGTTCTTAGTTGAACAGTACTGAAGTTTAAAACGTGATCTTTGTCAAGGTAATCGAGTATCAAATAGTTATAGTTGCATATTACTTAAACTGTAGATACAAAGTCTCCAGATATTAGAAAGTATCTCGTAACAAACATGTTTGCATCATTCAACTTGCTGCATTGTGAGCTTAATCTAAATAATGAATGTGGCCAGTAGGTGTTGCAAAAAAACATTTACCATCCACTTTAATTTAAAGACAACATTTGACATCATTATTATTCATTATTAACATTATTGTCTGAGTACCGTAATTTCACTTGATCAAGCCTTATCTAACCTTCCACAATGCAAAATAAAAGTACTCTTGATTCGCGCTGATATCATATTGGATCAGTATCGGTATCGGCCATTAGTCATTGCTGGGTTGCATATGACTTCACGTCCGTTTTTGATTCATATGATGGTCATCCAGCTTGAGCGTAGCAATAAAAGAAGCGAGAGTGAGTGTATAATTTGAGAAGAAAGTGCCTTATTGCTGTTCTGTTCTTGGGTGTTCCATCCATCCATCCATTTTCTACTGCTTATTCCCTTTCGGGGTCACGGGGGGCGCTGGCGCCTATCTCAGCTACAATCAAATTGTTTAAAAAGAGAGATAGGAAAGAGCTTTCATAGATTCCTGAAAGAAGTTGTTCATATTTAAAAGTAATAAACTCAGAAAAAAAAAGTGTAGAAGGAAATGGCTCTTAAAAATATCACTTTCATCATCTTCGGACCATGCTTGTCTGCAGCGATCGCTTTCTAAAATGTTAGTTTGAACATTTGATTTGTTTAAAAAACTTTCTGTGATGCAATCAAAATTATTCTTTACTATATTTTAGTGTTTGAGAGCAGAACTAAACGTAAAGAAAGGACAAGTGGTCGCATTAGTTTTTGTTCTTTCGTGGTAGCTATGCCTAAATACTGTATAACTACAAAGACCTGGTTATGCAAATAAACTAATGTCATGTTAAAGGGGAACTGCACTTTTTTGGAATTTTGGAATCGTTCACACTCATTATAAAATACAGATTGGTCCTTGGCTTCATTTGAACAGAAAATCTAATGATACCTTAAACATGTGTTTCTTATTGCACTCAAAGAACAATTTTAGAACATTAAACACACTGGGAATTTCTTACTGCACTCAAAGGATAATTTACAATTTTGTGTATTACTTATAGTCTGCCATAATCATGCTGTTTTTGCTTGTATGCGCAGCTGTATGTTCGTACTGACACACTCAACATCATGCGCCTTGGCTCTGAACGGCACCGCCGCTTGGCATCATGCAGATATAAAAGTTACTGGTATTTTTCAAAGGCAGTCTAGTATCGTTTTTAATTAATTAGTACCCTGGTACTTTATTAGTACCGGTATACCATACAACCCTAGTGTTAAGTAAGAAAGATCTAGAGCAGGTCACATTATGTGGATGTGTGTGATGTGGTCGTTTGTTAACAGATATTCTCTGGTGCGAAAGAAAGCTGACTCTCAGCTGCTTGTAATGGCCACTGAACGATCTGTCAGTATGGCAGCAGTGTTGGGCACAGAACTGGAGACTGTCGCCACATTTACTGGTAACACACAAGCATGCGTGTCAAGTTGTCTTGTCTACTTAAAACCGAATTACATGTCCAATATCCCCCCATAGGCTCAGAACTAAAGGGTGGCATTTGCAAGCATCCCACAATACCCGACAAGGAAGTGCCTCTTTTGCCCGCCAATCATGTGACAATGACGAAAGGAACCGGATTGGTCCACACGGCGCCAGCTCACGGCATGGATGACTACAGTGTGGCCTCTCAATTTAAACTACCTGTGGTATGTTGCGCTTAGGCTCAATGAACAACATTAATGAGAAATGACAAAGGTTAAAGTTGCACGGTATAGACAATGTATGATAAAAAATATTTCCATTTCATCGCCATATTGATATACAGTAATGCATGTTGATGACACATTCTACCTGTGTTCTGCACATTTGACAGCGACAAGCGAACAAATGTCTCCTCAACAAAATTTAGCGTCCTTGCTAACAGCTGAAATAGCTCCACAGTGCCAAGCTGCTTCTTAATCACTATTCCTGACATTCATGGCGATAAATAAGTATTTCTCACATGTATTATTATCACTGGAGTATGAAAAGACAAGAAATAGCCAAACATGCTGCACTACACCCTGAGGATAAAAACAAAAGCTTATTGTTAGGCCAGAACTTAAGGGTGGGCGGTGCGATACAAAAATGTATTAATGATACCAAGATATTACCAGTCAATGGTGATGAGATCAATATTTATTATCACAAGTGTTTTTTGTAGTTTTTGTTATTGTTAACAAAGTCTAGGAAATAAAAGCTGATAGTAGTTTTTGGATTTGTTTCTTTTGTATCATTTTTTATAATAAATGTTTATTACCCATTATGTTGAGTTTTTTTCTTGGCCTGATGTGGGATTTGAGCCGAGGATGTCGTTATAGCTTGTTCAGCCCTTTGATACATTTGTGACTAATTGCTAGATAAGTAAACTTTGATTGAATGGTTTTGTATGTAAAAAGGGATAAGAAGGAAATCATTGATTTAGGTGATATTGTTACATTGCTAAGCTGTGTTTTATTTAGATTATAAGTGTGATAAAAAAATTGAATCATTTAATGATCCTGAAGCATTGGTAGATCAATACTGCCCCTGTAACTACTTGGTATTGGATTGTTACCCACCTTTGTAGTATCACCCAAAACTAATGTATAGTATCCAAACAACAGAAGAATGACTGCTTAGTACATTTTAACAGAAGTCTAGATTGAATCATGTTAATGCAGAGAAAGTAAGCAGATATTAGCAGTAGATTAGTAATAGCTTTGAGAAAATAAAACAACTGTATATATTTATTTTGTTACCACATACATCAGCAGCCAAATTAGGAGCCTACGTAACCCGTTTTGAAATGTTTCTCTTTATCACCTATGTGCTGAATCATACGTATACTAATGTATGTAATGTATATCGTGTTATAGATTTTAGGCCATATTGCCCATTCCTAACAAACTTTGTATCTCATCGACTGTGTTCTATCTACCTAAGGAGTGTATGGTGGATGAGGATGGCAACTTCACAGAGCTGGCAGGTTCAGCGCTCAAAAATCTGTCTGTGTTTGAAGAAGGCAATGAAAAAGGTACAGAGAAGAGCTCCCATTGTGTTCTACTGGTACTGCCTTTGATGTAGTGGATGGTATTTTTTCTTTCTGTTGTGTGTTTTAGTGATCTGCATGCTGAGGGACTGTGGAGCTTTGGTGAAGGAGGAGAGTTGCATCCATAGTTACCCATATGACTGGAGGACTAAGCAACCTGTTGTCATCAGGCCTAGCAAACAGTGGTTCATTAACACTGGTTCACTCAAGGACAAGGCGAAGGTAAAGATGCAAATTGTCTTCACCTCACAGTTCTTGTGGAAAGTAACTTTGTGTGTGTCCAGGAAGCACTGCAAAAGGTCCGTGTTTTACCAGAGTCTGCCCGGAGCGGCCTTCTGAGCATGCTCGACAGGCGCACTTACTGGTGCATCTCACGGCAGCGCAGCTGGGGAGTCCCCATCCCAGTATTCTACCAAAAAGAGACTGGGGAGGCGCTTATCAACAAGTAAAACACAACATTATCATCATCATCACATTGCGGTATTAAAAGGCTTGATCGCAGTCAGATGAACATTGTCTGCCTTTCCTGCCTTGCAGACACACCGTGTCCCATGTAGCAAATCTCTTCAAGGAAAAAGGCAGTGATTGTTGGTGGGAGCTTCCAATTGACGCTTTGTTGCCTGCAGACGTGCTCAAAAAGGTGGGCGTGTGAAAGGTATTAGGTGCACCTGCACAATCTAATTCTAATTGTTGTATCCATTCTGTCTTTAGAGTAATTTCTCTAGTGTAAAATTGAGATTGACTGTCAGAGAGGCATGATTAAACAATATGTTTGTTATTGTTTAGTGAAACCTTGATGTAGAAACTTAATTTGCTCTTGAACAAGGTTTTTAAGTAGAAAAGTGTGTATTGAAGCAAATAAACATGAATGATGGGTTCTAGCCTCTACTAAAGTCCAAATTTAGTAAACATTTTTACAATTTGAACACAATACAAAGTGCTATACAGTACGGTACATGAAACAAACAAAACAAGAGAGTGAGCTTTTTAAGTCCTTTTTTGCAGCCGCCCTACACGTACACACACTGTCCCTACTAGCCCTGTGTTGCACTCTGTTGAAATCGCAAAACTTCCTTAAGTACCAGTAGAGTGGAAAAACAAGTTGCCTCTATATTGAAGCTGTTATCATATATATCTGATTTATGACACCAAAAGACTTCCAAAGTTTGCTAATAAATAGATATGATCAAAATCGTATCAATCTCACAGAGATTTCCGAGCCATTTTGAGAGATAATGAAGAAGCCAGTCACATTAGCTGTGACTTAGTGTTAGAAACTATTAGAAACCCTTCCCCATCAACAATAATGCTAATGACTGAAATCAATCGTCCCGCCCACAACGGCTGTCCTGCTAGGCACGAAATTGCAGTATTGCAAGGCACACAACAGGTAGGTAGATTATTTTTTACACCAAAGCATGTTTTTATTCGGTCTGTGGTTTGTAAATCAAAAAGTTTGTACAATTATGGGTTCGTAAATTAATTTTTCAGTGTTGTGAAATTACAATTACAGGTCTGTAGTTAGTATGTTGACTAGTGTTTGTGTATTATATGTCTTAACCAGAGTAAAGCAGGACCAGCGACTGACTACGTCCGTGGAGAAGATGTGCTTGACATCTGGTTCGACAGTGGAGCATCATGGGCAGCAGTTCTAGAAGGTAAACCTGACACTTGTCTGCATACGCAGATAATTTAATTCAGTTATTTTACTATTAGATGAAAAACCCATGAGCAAATGTTTGTACCAGATGCAGATAAGATTGCCACTGACACCTACAACTGAGTTTGCCAGCTCTTAGGATTATTGTAATCGGGTGACACTCCATTAGTTTGATTGTGATGAAAGCTTTTAATGCTATTCAATCTCAGCCACCTTGTAAAGACGGTCATTAAGCAAAAGGTAGACGCAGCTGAGTCAGCAAATCTGACAAAAGGTTTAGGTGTGTGATGAGAGAGAAGAAGAATATCGAGATCGCTGTTGTTATAATTATACAATTATCATTTGGGTTTTAACTTTACAGTAGTTCAGAGCTGATCCGCATTTAGCAATCCCTCCAGGTTCATGTTAGTTACCTTTAGTAAAACAATTACAGGGTTTCCCTCAGATTGCCATTACACCTGTGATGGTGAGGGCGTGCCAATGGGTGTGGCCAATATGACGTCATCATATAATTTGCATGACTGTTGATTATGTATCTATTTTTTTAAAAAAGATAAAAAATGTACCGTATTTTTCGGATTATAAGTCGCTCCGGAGTATACGTTGCATCGGCCGAAAATGGATAATAAAGAAGGAAAACTGTAGGTAGGTAGGTAGGTATTTATTGTCATTGCAACAAGTACAACGGAACTTTGTTTTCAGCACAAACCTGCTCAAGATTAGACAAACAAACAGTGTACAGGGTTACAAAACATATATACGTCGCACTGGAGTATAAGTCACATTTTTGGGGGAAATTTATTTGATAAAATCCAACACCAAGAATAGACATTTGAAAGGCAATTTAAAATAGATAAAGAATATTGAACAACAGGCTGAATAAGTGTACGTTATATCAATGGTCCCCAACCACCGGGCCGTGGCCTAATTGGTACCGGGCCGCAGAAGAATTTTTTATTAATTTTTATTTAAAAAAATAAAAATATTTATTTTATTTTTTATTAAATCAACATAAAAAACACAATCTACACTTACAATTAGTGCACCAACCACAAAAATGTCCCTTTTTTCATGACAAAAACGTCCCTTTTTCATGACAAAGAAAAAAAAAAAAAGGACCCCCCCCCCCAAATTATTGACAAATTATTAAGCGGATACAAAAAAGTTAGGGACCACTGCGTTATATGACGCATAAATAACCAACGGAGAACGTGCCTGGTATGTTAACGTAACATATTATGGTAAGAGTCATTCAAATAACTACAAACCCTGTTTCCATATGAGTTAGGAAATTGTGTTAAATGTACATATATATGGATTACAATGATTTGCCAATCCCTTTCAACCCATATTCAATGTAGTGCACTACAAAGACAAGATATTTGATGTTCAAACTCAAAAACTTTATTTTTTTTTTGCAAATAATAATTAACTTAGAATTTCATGGCTGCAACACGTGCCAATGTAGTTGGGAAAGGGCATGTTCACCACTGTGTTACATCACCTTTTCTTTTAACAACACTCAATAAACGTTTGGAAACTGAGGAAATTAATTGTTGAAGCTTTGAAAGTGGAATTCTTTCCCATTCTTGTTTTATGTAGAGCTTCAGTCGTTCAACAGTCCGGGGTCTCCGCTGTCGTATTTTACGCTTCATAATGCACCACAAATTTTCGTTGGGAGACAGGCCAGTCTAGTACCCGCACTTTTTTACTACAAAGCCACGTTGTTGTAACACGTACCTTGGCAGTTTCTTGCTGAAATAAGCAGGGGCGTCCATGATAACGTTGCTTGTCGGCAACATATGTTGATCCAAAACCTGAATGTACCTTACAGCATTAATGGTGCCTTCACAGATGTGTAAGTTACCCATGCCTTGGCCACTAATACACCCCCATACCTTCACACATGCTGGCTTTTCATCTTTGCGCCTAGAACAATCCGGATGGTTCTTTTCCTCTTTGAGCCGGAGGACACAACGTCCACAGTTTCCCCCAAAAAACTGAAATGTGGACTCGTCAGACCATAGAACACTTTTCCACTTTGCATCAGTCCATATAGATGAGCTCGGGCCCAGCGAAGCCGGCGGCGTTCAGGGTGTTGTTGGTAAATGGGTTTGGCCTTTGCATAGTAGAGTTTTAACTTGCACTTACAGATGTAGCGACCAACTGTATTTAGTGACAGTGGTTTTCTGAAGTGTTCCTGACCCCATGTGGTGATATCCTTTAGAGATTGTTCAATCAATCAATCAATGTTTACTTATATAGCCCTAAATCACTAGTGTCTCAAAGGGCTGCACAAACCACCACGACATCCTCGGTAGGCCCACATAAGGGCAAGGAAAACTCACACCCAGTGGGACATCGGTGACAATAATGACCCAGTGGGATGTCGGTGACAATGATGACTATGAGAACCTTAGAGAGGAGGAAAGCAATGGATGTCGAGCGGGTCTAACATGATACTGTGAAAGTTCAATCCACAATGGATCCAACACAGTCGCGAGAGTCCAGTCCAAAGCGGATCCAACACAGCAGCGAGAGTCCCGTTCACAGCGGAGCCAGCAGGAAACCATCCCAAGCGGAGGCGGATCAGCATCGCAGAGATGTCCCCAGCCGATACACAGGCAAGCAGTACATGGCCACCGGATCGGACCGGACCCCCTCCACAAGGGAGAGTGGGACATAGAAGAAAAAGAAAAGAAACGGCAGATCAACTGGTCTAAAAAGGGAGTCTATTTAAAGGCTAGAGTATACAAATGAGTTTTAAGGTGAGACTTAAATGCTTCTACTGAGGTGGCATCTCGAACTGTTACCGGGAGGGCATTCCAGAGTACTGGAGCCCGAACGGAAAACGCTCTATAGCCCGCAGACTTTTTTTGGGCTTTGGGAATCACTAACAAGCCGGAGTCCTTTGAACGCAGATTTCTTGCCGGGACATATGGTACAATACAATTGGCAAGATAGGATGGAGCTAGACCGTGTAGTATTTTATACGTAAGTAGTAAAACCTTAAAATCACATCTTAAGTGCACAGGAAGCCAGTGCAGGTGAGCCAGTACAGGCGTAATGTGATCAAACTTTCTTGTTCTTGTCAAAAGTCTAGCAGCCGCATTTTGTACCAACTGTAATCTTTTAATGCTAGACATGGGGAGACCCGAAAATAATACGTTACAGTAGTCGAGGCGAGACGTAACAAACGCATGGATAATGATCTCAGCGTCTTTAGTGGACAGAATGGAGCGAATTTTTGCGATATTACGGAGATGAAAGAAGGCCGTTTTAGTAACGCTTTTAATGTGTGCCTCAAAGGATAGAGTTGGGTCGAAGATAATACCCAGATTCTTTACCGTGTCGCCTTGTTTAATTGTTTGGTTGTCAAATGTTAGAGTTGTATTATTAAATAGAGTTCGGTGTCTAGCAGGACCGATAATCAGCATTTCCGTTTTTTTGGCGTTGAGTTGCAAAAAGTTAGCGGACATCCATTGTTTAATTTCATTAAGACACGCCTCCAACTGACTACAATCCGGCGTGTTGGTCAGCTTTAGGGGCATGTAGAGTTGGGTGTCATCAGCATAACAGTGAAAGCTAATACCGTATTTGCGTATGATGTCACCTAGCGGCAGCATGTAGATGCTGAAGAGTGCAGGGCCAAGGACCGAACCCTGGGGAACTCCACACGTTACCTTAACGTAGTCCGAGGTCACATTGTTATGGGAGACACACTGCATCCTATCAGTAAGATAAGAGTTAAACCAAGACAGGGCTAAGTCTGACATACCAATTCGTGGGATTTGTTGTTGGTTTTTGATACAGTGCCGTCTGAGGGATCGAAGGTGATGGTCATTCAATGTTGGTTTACGGCCATGCCCCTTACGTGGAGTGATTTCTCCAGATTCTCTGAATCTTTTGATGATATTACGGACCGTAGATGTTGAAACCCCTAAATTTCTTGCAATTGCACTTTGAGAAACGTTGTTTTTAAGCTGTTTGACTATTTGCTCACGCAGTTGTGAACAAAGAGGTGTACCTCGCCCCATTTTTTCTTGTGAAAGACTGAGTATTTTCTGGGAAGCTACATACATACATAAATTTATTAGCTAATAGTATAGTCTTATATATTAGAATTTTGTTAGCTTTTTCAATTGTTGTTATTTATTGTACTATGTAACATAGGCTGCACTATATCCTGCCCTCCCTGATTCTTGGAATTTAGTTTGCCAAATATGACACATGAAGTACGTATAAATGTAGGAATCAAATAATAATACAGTTTGGTATAAACTGAAAAGCAGTTCAATTATTCAGGATGAAGGTTAGCTCCCTTACCGATGGCTTAATGCTAACGTGCAAGGGACAAACTTAATGACAGGCCAACAAAAATTAGCAGAACCCACTCGTACATCCATCAGTTTTCTATCTTATCCTCGTTAAGATTGTGGGGTAAGCTGGAGCCCATCCTAGCTGACTTGGTGAGAGGTAGGGAACACCCTAGACTGTTTGCCAGACAATCGCAGGGCACATACATAGACAAGCAATCATTCACACTCAACATTCATACCTATGGACAATCTAGAGTCTCCAATTAACCTAACATGCATATTTTTGGAATGTGGGAAGAAGCCAAAGTACCCAATAAGAACCCACACCCACACAGAGAGAACTTGCAAAGTGTCTTAATGTCCCAAACAGAAATAAATTAAAAGACATCCACGGCGTAAAGCAGATGTTATTGTCAATAGTAATGAAAAATTAGAGTAATTTTCACAGGTTGAACAAGAAATCCATTAATTACCATATTTTTCGGAGTATAAGTCGCTCCAGAGTATAAGTCGTACCTGTCGAAAATGCATAATAAAGAGGGAAGAAAACATATATATAAGTCGCACTGGAGTATAAGTCGCATTTTTGGGGGAAATGTATTTGATAAAATCCAACACCAAGAATAGATATTTGAAAGGCAATTTAAAATAAATAAAGAATAGTGAACAACAGGCTGAATAAGTGTAAGTTATATAACGCATAAATAACCAACTGAGAAGGTGCCTGGTATGTTAACGTAACATATTATGGTAAGAGTCATTCAAATAACTATAACATATAGAACAATTCTATACCTTTAACAAACAAAAAGTCTGTCACTCCTAATCGATAAATCCCATGAAATCTTATACGTCTAGTCTCTTACGTGAATGAGCTAAATAATATTTGATATTTCATGGTAATGTATTAATAATTTCACACATAAGTCACTCCTGAGTATAAGTCGCACCCCCGGCCAAACTATGAAAAAAACTGCGACTTATAGTCTGAAAAATACGGTAACTTGAAATACCTTCTTCAACTTTACTCAGTTTTGCCGGATGCCAACTCCGTTCCATTATTAATCAGATGCTGACAGATTATTCAGATGCGCGTTATTCAAAATACTACAGGAACATTTTGAGGATATTTGAAATGTTTTTCAAACTAATTATGGCCAATAGTGTGCGGGTAATAGACTATTACATCCATCCATCCATCCATGTTCTACCGCTTGTCCCTTTCGGGGTTGTGGGGGGTGCTGGAGCCTATCTCAGCTGCATTCAGGGAGAAGTCGGCGTACACCCTGGACAAGTCGCCACCTCATCGCAGGGCCAACACAGATAGACAGACAACATTCACACTCACATTCACACACTAGGGCCCATTTAGTGTTGCCAATCAACTTTTCGCCAGGTGCATGTCTTTGGAAGTGAAAGATCCCGAACCCCTGATTGAACTCAGGACTACTCAGGACCTTCATATTGTGAGGCACATGCACTAACCCCTGTTACACCATGCTGCCCCACTATTACATCCATTCATACAATATATTACTTAAATTTGTTTTCACGTAAAAAAACTCTGTATTAGCTAAATTGTCCCTGTGTGTGGGTGTCAGTAAAATATTCTATCTATTCTGGCTGGAAACCCACCAGCTCTCCATAATGATCTAACTTGTTAGTCTTGGATGAGACTTCAATTTTTCAGTGTTTGACTTTAAATGTTTCCTGTTTGGTTGTTATCATTTCCAGAGGAGCTGGAAGGAGACTCTGAGGAGCCAGAGTCCCGTCTTAGCTGGCTCCCAGCGTCACTACGCAAACCGCTGGTCACAGGTTATTGGTCCAATTTGATAACCCACGCTAGCTTTTTTTCCTCTTTTTTTGTCACCCTGATGGCTCGTTCTCCCTTACTTGGGCTTTAGTTACAGATGCGCTCTGGCTGTCACTCTTCTTCAGACGGACATTTTTACTGGAAGCTTTGGAATGTGCTAAGAGGAGGCTTTTTAATTGCTTAAGCTCCTTGTGACAACACCTTCCTTTGCATGCAGGACTTCTCCTGCTTTCTTCACTTGTTCAGGCTGAGGCAGTGATCCTTCTTTGGTTGTTTTGAATGGAGTCTAAAACGTATTCCTTAACTGTTCTTTTTATTAAACTTCAGGTCACTCATCTAACAGCGGCTGGCATTTCGCTCTCATATGATCTTGTCCTAACCCTGCTCTCAATGCTCTTTGCTGGCATAAGTGTGAAAATGTATGTCCTTTTTCCTCCATCCATGGTCTCTGAAGAGACCGACAGCAGGGCAGACATGTACGTAGAAGGGAAGGACCAGATCGGAGGCTGGTTTCAGTCGTCGCTGCTCACGAGCATCGCCGTCAGGAACAAAGCACCTTACAAGTAAGTGCAGACCTCCACCAAGGTTTTATAGGTAAACTCCTACCGCCTAGGGTCACAGTGGCTAAAACGCTGTTATAATATGCCACAAAAGCACAACAAATTGCTACATGAACTGATGAGTTTTCCCTGGCATAAGATATGCGCAATTTCACAAAGGGGGATAGCGTGGCGCACTTGGGAGAGTGGCCGTGCCAGCAATCTGAGGGTGACTGGTTCAATCCCCACCTTCTACCATCCTAGTCATGTCCGTTGTGTCCTTGGGCAAGACATTTCACCTTTGCTCCTGATGGGTCCAGGTTAGCGCCTTGCATGGCAGCTCCCGCCATCACTGTGGAAATAGTGTCAAAGTGCTCTGAGTTCCTTAAAAAAAAGTAGAAAAGCGCTATACAAGTCAAACGATTTACCATTTACAAAAGTGAATACACTATATAGATGAAAGTTGGATATAACTTAGAGTAGTCAGTGTACATCCTGCCCAGCAGTTACTGGGGCGGTATAGCTCGGTTGGTAGAGGAGCCGTGCCAGCAACTTGAGGGTTGTGAAGTGAAGTGAATTATATTTATATAGCGCTTTTCTCAAGTGACTCAAAGCGCTTTACATGGTGACACCCAATATCTAAGTTACATGTAAACCAGTGTGGGTGGCACTGGGAGCAGGTGGGTAGAGTGTCTTGCCCAAGGACACAACAGCAGTAACTAGGATGGCACAAGCGAGAATCGAACCTGCAACCCTCAAGT
Organism: Nerophis ophidion; assembly: GCF_033978795.1. NCBI lineage: Eukaryota > Metazoa > Chordata > Actinopteri > Syngnathiformes > Syngnathidae > Nerophis > Nerophis ophidion. The sequence continues at coordinate 56,634,742 of NC_084613.1, forward strand.
TGCTGACACGGCCACTCTACCAACCGAGCTATGCCGCCCATGTTGCAGGTTCAATCCCTGCTTCTGCCATCCTAGTCACTGCTGTTGTGTCCTTGGGCAAGACACTTTACCCACCTGCTCCCAGTGCCACCCACACTGGTTTAAATGTAAAAATTAGATTTTGGGTCTCACTCTGTAAAGCGCTTTGAGTCACTAGAGAAAAAGTGCTATATAAATATAATTCACTTCACTACTGTAGCGGTGGGGACCGAATTTGGTACTCTCATAGACACCGACCAATTCACGTAAACTTAAAACGCTGCAATATTTTGATACTTCTGGTTGCTTGTTTAGTCTGCGTCCGATTGCAGACTAAACACTAAAGCACAAAACGCTCATGCACTTAGCGAGGAAACAACTACTTTACACTTACAGTAGCAACACTTTGTAAGGCACCACATACGACTAGACTGGCACCTTCAGCTTTATGGCAAAGACTACTTCCTAGCTCTTCAACACGCCATGGCCTATACACTTCTGCCATCGTCAACATCTTGTACTGTATAAGTCTACTATATAATACTTATGAATGAGACTGTGAGATGTAATACAAAAACAAGATACAGCAACTGGACAGTGCAGTTATCATAATCCGTTCATTCTTAAATGTTACAGAAAAAATTGATTTTTATTATTAAACAGCTAACATGCACACAAAATTACTACAGTTGAACACCGGTATATAGGAATTGGTACAATATTGACTTACTGTTTAAAAAAGACTTATTGACAATTGACTTATTAAGCAATTATTGACAAAAGGGGGTTGGTTCCATTAAATTCTGGGGTGGAAGTTTTGTTTCCATTCATGCCATCGTAACTCAGAGAGAAACCTTTTTTTTTCATCAGCACTTTTGCATACAGATTCTCCTAGTGGCCTAGTGGTTAGAGTGTCCGCCCTAAGATCAGTAGGTTGTAAGTTCAAACCCCGGCCGAGTCATACCTAAGACTATAAAAATGGTACCCATTACCACCCTGCTTGGCACTCAGCATCAAGGGTTGGAATTGGGGGTTAAATCACTCACCCAAAAGGATTCCCGGGCGCGGCCACAGCTGCTGCCCTCTGCTCCCCTCACCTCCCAGGGGGTGAACAAGGGTATGGGTCAAATGCAGAGGACAAATTTCACCACACCTAGTGCGTGTGTGACAATCATTGGTACTTTTACTTTAACTAAAATCAAATTGTGTGTGCGTGTAGGTCACTGGTGGTCCATGGCTTTGCTGTCAGCGAGAAGGGAGAGAAAATGTCCAAGTCTGTTGGGAATGTTGTCGATCCTGATACGGTCATCAATGGTGGGAAGGTAAACTTATCTAAGGCAGTTTGAGCAGCGACATCCTGGCATGATGGTTTACGAGACATTTATTGTGTGCAGTCCTCACACGCTACAAAGGGGAATAGAAAATATGTTTCCACACTTAATATCGAAAAAAAATGTCACGTAAGGAATAACATAGGCTCTGGCTGAAATGAAAGCTATTGGTATTGGTGTGGTAGTCAGCCTGACATTGTGTCTCTACTGATGAGTCTGTGGTCCACATGATCGTTCCATCAGGATGCCAGCATGCCAGCCTACGGGGCAGATGTGCTTCGGTGGTGGGTGGCCGAGTCCAACATATTTTCAGAGATCCAGATCGGACCCTCTGCTCTGAACTCGGCCCGGGATAACATCCACAAGGTAGAAGCACAGCTTGGTGGAAATCCCATGGAAGCAACTCTAATTGGTTCTTCCTCACCTTTATTCTGTTCTTCTCTTGCAGCTCAGAAACACTTTGCGGTATCTGCTCGGCAGTCTGCACGGCTTTGACCTGCAAACTCAGGCTGTGGACCCCAAGGAGATGGTGTACATAGACCAGTACATGTTGCACCTGCTGCGCGAGTACAGCATGAAGGTACTGTCAGCTGGAACCGGTAACCACATTTTTAATATTCTAAGAAGCTAGGCTGTGTCTCAAATTATCCATTTTAAATGCAAACTTAATAAAGTAAAAGTTAAAGTACCGATGATTGTCACACACACACTAGGTGTGGCCAAATTTTTCTCTGCATTTGACCCATCACCCTTGATCATCCCCTGGGAGGTGAGGGGAGCAGTGGGCAGCAGCGGTGCCGCGCCTGGGAATAATTTTTGGTGATTTAACCCCCAAGCCCAACCCTTAATGCTGAGTGCCAAACAGGGAGGTAATGGGTCCCATTTTTATCGTCTTTGGTATGTCTCAGCTGGGGTTTGAACTCACGACCTACCGATCTCAGGGCGGACACGCTTCCCACTAGGCCACTGAGTAGGTAATAATAATAATAATAATAATAATATTAATATGTACCCTTAATAATATCTTAATAATAACTTAATCATGTCCATTTTAAATGCACACTTAATAATATGCACACTTAAGGCCTGATTTACTCAAGGTTCGCGTGTACTAAAACATGTGCAAACCTGATAGCACACGAAAATATGATCACCAAATGTGTGCAAAGTGTATTGCGTCTGTTAAATGAGCAGAATAAGGCGCACAATCAATTTTGTGTCTGTCTTCATTAATATGCAGAATATATGCTGATCATCAAAACGCACATTTAGCACGCGCAATGTGATTCATCAACACTAATCATTACTGTTTTAGGAGCACTATTTGGGGGTCCAAACTGACATTCGCAGACAGCTGCAGAATCAGAAGATGGACAGACGAGAATTCTTTGTCCTAAGTTTGTGTGTCAACATTTTGGTGAATGGTCAGAAATAAAAAGTCTTAGACATGTCATCTATTCAGCAATTTCATTTTATAATTGTATTGCTGATGAATGACAGATTTAGATTAATGCACTCGATCCATTTTGCAGTCTGCTGGTAATCTTTTAAAATGTTGTTTGTTTTTTTTATTCAGGAAATATATCACTATAACAAATATCCTACATGAAAATACTTCATTTTTTTTGCATTTTCTTGTGTTTGTCATTTCAGGCGCACAAATGCGCTGGTCATGTGTTCCACAGCCTGGCGCACTGAATTAAGTGTCAGTGTACATATTCTTCTGTTGTATAGATTGTAAAGGTGTTACAGATTATAGATGTGTGCTGCTGGTTCAACACACAGCACACAGTTAAGAGCATGATAACATGAATGTGCAGAAAAATGATCAAGGGACTCTGTGGTGAAATCCCCGTATGCACCCAAAATGCTCATGTAAATAAGGCACCCAACTACATATATGAAGAACAATATATAGTAAAATGCGTACATTTTTTTTCATAGCAGTAATGGTAATATATCTTCTATATGAAAAAGCTAACGTCATTAATAAAATAAACAAAACCGCAGCAGACACCAAATAGCATCCATTGAATTTGTTTTAATGAGCCATTTAAAGGTGCTGTTTGCAACTTCTTCACAGAAACATTTTTCACAGCAAATAATAAAAGAAAACCATTGTCGCAGTGGGAGAGTGGCCGTGCGCAACCCGAGGGTCCCTGGTTCAAATCCCACCTAGTACCAACTTCGTCACGTCCGTTGTGTCCTTAGCAAGACACTTCACCCTTGCTCCTGATGGGTGCTGGTTGGCGCCTTGCATGGCAGCTCCCTCCATCAATGTGTGAATGTGTGTGTGAATGGGTAAATGTGGAAGTAGTGTCAAAGCGCTTTGAGTACCTTGAAGGTAGAAAAGCGCTATACAAGTACAACCCATTTATCATTTATTTGTGGTTTAACAGAACATATTTGTTTGCCAATTGTTTATATTTCTCACAAATATAACGATTATGTTATATAAAATATATACATTTTACCGGCCCGTAAAAATGTTTACAGAGGTCACTCACCCGGTCTCCTCAACAACGTACAAACAGGGACAGTGTGCACACATACAAAGGCAGTCCAAGACAAGCAATAAACAATTAGCAGTCATGTTGTTGTTATGATGGAATATATATTCAATGAAAGCTGACGCCAGCTACACAAATTGCTTTTGTTAGCTAACAGCACCTAAAGCTAATGTGGGTGCAGGTGTTCAATAATTACGTAGAGGAAGCCGTAAGAGGTCGGGATATAGTGTGTAAAATACGTTGGAAAATTAGCGCCCTCTGGGCATCTGTGTGAAGGTTGCAAACAGCCCTTTTAAGTCATCCAGCAGCTATAAAATATTAGATAATATAATACTCTTAATATTTTTTGTTTTTGACAGTTAATATACGTTGATAAGCATACGTGAGACGGAGCTGCAGTGTAATCACTTCCTTCCTCTCATCATGTAATATGTCACTGTTAGTTTGCACAGACTTTTAGTGGTTTAAAGAACATATTACTTTCAAAATTAATATTTTTCACAATTACTAATAGTATACATTTTGCTTGTCAGCCTGAGGCATTTGTTTGGCGTCCATGATTGTTACTCATCATTGTCTCCTCTACACATACAAGCAGGGAGCGCGTGCAAATTCACAGAATCAGTCCTAGAAAAGCAACCAACAATTTTAAGTCTTGTTATTGTTATGATAGAATAAACATTCCATGGTAGCTAACGTTAGCGAGCCCAATCGCTTTCATTAGCTAATAACGTGTAATGTCGTCTTTTGCTAAAAACAGAGAGGGCGGGATCTATTGCTTAAAACATATTAGAAAGTTTGCACCTTCTAAGCTTTTGTGTGAACATGGCAAACAGCCCTTTTATTTTTCATGTATGTATGAAACACTTTGTTTACACTGCAGGCCAAATTGGACCAAATCACATATTTTTGAAATGTGTTGTTTTAATTGACAAGTAAAATGCGCTATTTGTTAGACTCCAGTATCAATCATTGTTTACTTATATAGCTCTAAATCACGAGTGTCTCAAAGGGCTGCACAAGCCACAAGGACATCCTTGGCTCAGATCCCACATCAGGACAAGAAAAAACTCAACCCAATGGGACAATGACAAACCTTGGAGGGGACCGCAGATGTGGGGACCTCCCTGGGCGACCGGCGCAATGGACGTCGAGTGAATCTAGCATAATATTGTAAGAGTCCAGTCCATAGTGGGGCCAGCAGGAGAACATCCCGAACGGAGACAGGTCAGCAGCGCAGAGACGTCCCCAACCGATGCACAGGCGAGCGGTCCACCCCGGTTCCCGACTTTGGACAGCTAGCGCTTCATCCGAACCTGTGCCCCCGCCTCCACGAAGGAGAGGGGTGCAGAGCAGAAACGCAATGGCAGATCAACTGGTCTAAAACAGGGATCCATTTAAAGGCTAGAGTATACAAATGAGTTTTAAGATGAGACTTAAATGCTTCTACTGAGGTAGCATCTCGAACTGTTACCGGGAGGGTATTCCAGAGTACTGGAGCCCGAATGGAAAACGCTCTATAGCCCACAGACTTTTTTTGGGCTCTGGGAATCACTAATAGGCCGGAGTCCTTTGAATGCAGATTTCTTGCCGGGACATATGGTACAATACGATCGGCAAGATAGGATGGAGCTAGACCGTGTAGTATTTTATACGTAAGTAATAAAACCTTAAAGTCACATCTTAAGTGCACAGGAAGCCAGTGCAGGTGAGCCAGTACAGGCGTAATGTGATCAAACTTTCTTGTTCTTGTCAAAAGTCTAGCAGCCGCATTTTGTTCCAACTGTAATCTTTTAATGCTAGACATGGGGAGACCCGAAAATAATACGTTACAGTAGTCGAGACGAGACGTAACAAACACAGGAATAATGATCTCAGCGTTGCTAGTGGACAAAATGGAACGAATTGTAAAGATATTACGGAGATGAAAGAAGGCTGTTTTACTAACACTCCTAGTGTGTGTGACTCAAACGAGAGATTTGGGTCAAAGATTTTACCCAGATTCTTTACCGAGTTGCCTTGTGTAATTGTTTGGTTGTATTACTAAATAGGTGTCGGTGTCTAGCAGGACCGATAATCAGCATTTCCCTTTTCTTAGCATTGAGTTGCAAAAAGATAGGGGACATCCATTGTTTAATTTCATTAAAACACGCCTCCAGCTGACTACAATCTGGCGTGTTGGTCAGCTTTAGGGGCATGTATAAATGCACAAAGGCCCCAATGTGGGGCCCCGACGTCACTTTCATGCACAGTTTGATGAAGTGAAACCAAAGGAAGTTGACTGGATTCCATAATTAAGAAAGGTCATTACTATTATTACTATTGCTACTACTAATAATACTACCATGTTGAATACTGTCAAGGCTGATTTCTATTACTTGTATTAATTACTTTCAGGTGACAGACGCTTACAATGAGTTTGATGCCGGCCGAGTCATACGCCTCCTTCAAGCCTTCGTGAACAGGGACTTGTCCAGTTTTTTCTTCAGCATCATCAAAGACAGGCAAGCTTTTTATTTTTTATTTTTTTACAAACACAAGACAAGCAATCGGGCTTGAGATGGAACTGTGTAGATTTGAAGGAGCAAAGCCAAGGATTGTTTGGCCAAGTTCTTCCCGCTGTGACACTTCCTGCTCGCAGGTTGTACTGTGATGCGGAGGACTCCTTAGGCAGAAGGTCCTGCCAGACAGCCTTGGAGGAGATCCTGGACGGCGTAACAAGATCCATTGCTCCCATCCTGCCTCATTTGGCTGAGGAAGTCTACTGGCACGCACCAGGACATGACAGTAGGTGGCGCTGCTGCTGCGGCTGATTATGATTATGATGATGATGATGATTGCGCTCGGTCCCCACGCTTCCTGGCTATGTTGGTGCAGAAGAAGAGACCTTGTTCAGGAGCGGCTGGATCAAAAGCAGCTCCGTGTGGAGGCGACCCGGACTGGAGGAGGCGGTGGAGGGAGCGTGTGCCATCAGGGACTCCTTCCTGTCTTCTGTTCCAGGCAAGAACCCCGCCCAGTTTGACCTCAGCATCGCCATTGAACCTGGTCTGCTGTTTGAGCTGATGGAGGTAGCAACAATTCTTCTAGTAACTTCCAACTTTTTAAAGTTTGTTTGTTGTTTACTTTATTTAGTCAGTCTGCAGGATCATTAAATGAAAACGTAAGACTTTTAAAAATTTTATAAATCCATCTTTAAATAATTAACTTATTTGTGTCAATAATTGATTATAGTTTTAATTGAATACATAAATATGTTATTAAATGTGTCATTAATTTATTGCAAAATTATGTTTAATTATTTATTCAGTTAATGGTTTCATGAAGTCATTAATGACACATTCAAGTATTTATTTAAAGATTGACTTCATTTTGTCAGAAGTCAGATTGGATCCACGCTGACTATGACGGCTGAGTTTGATGGATCAAATAAATTCATAAAGCCCTGACAAAGGGAAAAATGGGCCAAAAATAAAGTAAAAAAAATACATATTTAAATAAATGCTTAAATGTGTCCTTCATCAAATCATTAAATGATTAAATCAATAATTTATTAAATTTTACATATCAATTAATGACACATTTAATAACATTTGTGTTTATTGACACATTTAAGTAATTATTTAAAGATTGATTCATTTAATGCTGTCCCTTGTCAGCGCTTCATTAAATATATTTTATTTGTCAAACTCAGCCGTCAAACTCAGCGAGCAGATCCAGGCCAATCATTGCAAGCGAAAGAAACTATGGTGTTTGAGACTAATTTAAATAAAAAAGTAAATATTCAAATAGTTATAGAGTCAATTAAGTCAATAAATCCAACACTAAATCATTATTATTTTTTTAAACATGAAATTGATAAATCATGAAATTGTCAAAATACTAGTAAAAAAAATATTACATGATTAAATTTAATTTTACAATAAATTAATCAGTGACACATGTATATATTTAACTCCAATCAAAAGTAATCAGACACATTTAGGTAAATATTTATTTGATTTTGTCCCACTTTGTCCTCCATAGCAGTCCACCTTCTATATTTCCATAAGTTGTATTTTTCCCATCAAAATTTTAGTTCAATTCATAGAAACATTTATTCAATAATGCACAACATTAATGCACTAAATTTCAATGTGATATGCAGATATTGTCGCACTTTGACTTTTACTTTTAGAAATGTGTTTAAATTAAATCAATCCACTCAAATGTATTGTTTGATTTTATTCATTATTAAATGTTCATACAATTATTTGATTCATTTGATTATTATTATTTTTTTATGGGGACCCTTTTCCTGTTATGTATTTTGAAATCGTAACTTTTTAAAAATGTTGACACTGTTATTAATAAGCAATATGAACATACTTTCCTAGTCTCTCCAAGAGGAGCCGTCATCTACTTGCTCCCAGTTGGCTGAGCTCATGATGGCAGCTCGGGTCAACCTGAGTGGCGAGTTGCCTCGGGACCTTCCTCCTGATGCGCTGCTGAGCCATGGCACCTTCCTCATCAACCTGGAAGGTGGGTGTCTGCACCACACAAACTTCATTAATATGACAAATACGAGTATTTGTGTGTATGTTCAGGTGGTGTAATCCGTGAGGAATGCAGCTACAACATAGCCGCCGTGCCCACCTCTGCCAACCGATGCCCTCGTTGTCGCCGCTACACTGCAGAGTCAGCGGACTGTTTGTGTTTACGCTGCCAGGCTGTCGTCTCACAAGTTTCGTAGTTGGGCTTGTCGACATAGAAACTTAAGGATTACAGACTTGGTTCCATGATGTGGTTCCCTTCCCATTCCTGCAGCCCGCCTGAGGGTATGCACGGGGGAACGCTGGGGGACAAATATGACTCAAGATGTTGTGAGGCGGTTTAATATATTTATGTTGGAATGCTTTAAGGGCAATTTTCATATTGAGTGTATAAAAGTATGATGGAAGAGTTCGCTACAGGAAATCACTATGTGATAACGTACATATAAGCGCATTTGTATCATAAATCATGTTTTTAAATTGTACTTATGTAAAAAAACAACAATTAAACCAAAGTTTAGGCATTACAGGAAAATGTGTTTATTCTGGTTGACCCAGTGAGAGGAAGTGGATGTTTGACTTTCAGAATAAAAGGCCTACAAGCACAACTGTTTGCATAATATCTACATAGAAAAATAAGCTCATTTATCTTCACTAGACCTGACTCAGTCCTGCACCTTTTGAGAGAAACAAATGACCAAACAAGTGAGGAGTTACAAGTGCATAATAGTGCATTATAATTCATGCAACATACAAATAATATGGGATGAAAAATGGACTGAAATAATTCAGCTTTAATTAGCATGACTGGAATAATGGAACATAAGTCTCATGATGAATCATAAACTTTCTGACATTTACATCTGACTTGATTAGATAAGAGCTATTAGTCAGTCCTCCGTGGTGAGGGCGTCCACTGCCTCCAAGAGGTGCAGTGCCAGGGAGTACTGGGCGTGGTTCTCAGGAAGCATCTCAATCAAGCGGCACACCAGTCTGCTGGTCTGGGGCAGAGGCACCAGGGGGCACCGCAGCTCACTGGGGTCCTGCAACATGCCGCAGTAAATATTGTAGTCACGTTAGCATGGACCACATACAGTATAAGGAACTGGGTCACACCAAAATATTAGCGCTTTTGCATCATTAAGATCGACTATACGCACTTGCTTTTTTTAATGTTGTATGGTCTTTTTGTCAAAACAAGTATAATAAAACAGAACAAGAAGTATTTTATTACATGTTATATATAATTGTCCGAGAGCATTGCATTTTAGCGATTTGATAGCAGTTTAACTTGTTTACGCGTGTCAAAGCTCTGAGAATTATGTGGATGGCTTTTTAGTGCCAAACCAATATTTTTTTGCTTTTCAATCAGCAAGAATGACATTCATTTGGTTTTAATGGTAAAAGCATGGTAATTAACTTGATTACAGCCTGTTCAAAAATATTATTTATAATGGTAGCTTATGGAGCTGAAAGATGTCTTAAGAGAATGTTTGTATACATTGTTTGTATCCTATTCTAACTACGTTGCAATTAAATAACAGTTTCATTTAAAAAAATTCAGAACGTTCACTTTCAAACTGAAAAACACATGTAATGCTGGATTTGGACCCTTGGTGTGCACAAGGTTTAAACTATTCATGACAAGCATTTGGAAAGGGATACTTAAGTTATGTAAGCTTACATGAAAACAAATATATGTCGATTTTACGGTTCAAAAAACTGTCCGTTGGTAGAATTTTACTGTAACATTTATAGTTTTTTTTACCAGATTACTTTAAATTGAAAAACGACCAGTTATTTTATGCCAATTTGATGCTAAAATCTGCAGTTGTTTTTACGAAGAGTTAGTCATCCCTCGCCACATTGTGATTCAAATATTGTGGCTTCACTACATCGCAGATTTTTGGGGGGATATTATCTATTATTTTTATAAAATAAGTGTATTTTTCATTTTCTTGTTCCTACATTAAGCATAAATGGATAAATAAACATCAATACTACATTATTATTGGCCACAAGAGGAGACCAAACCAATCAGAACATGCTGTTTAGTATCAGAGCCACTGATTGGCTCAGCCTTAGCCAGCCAACCAAAAACCAGTGAAGTTGGTAAGTTGTGTAAATTGTAAATAAAAACAGAATACAATTATTTGCAAATCCTTTTCAACTTATATTCAATTGAATAGACTGTAAAGACAATATATTTAATGTTCAAACTGAGAAAAGTATTGATTTTGCAAATAATCATTAACTTAGAATTTAATGGCAGCAACACAAAAAAAAGTTGGCACAGGGGCATTTTACCACTGTGTTACGTGGCCTCTCCTTTTAACAACACTCAATAAACGTTTGGGAACTGTGGAGACCAATTTTTGAAGCTTTTCAGCTGGAACGCTTTCCCATTCTTGCTTGATGTACAGCTTATGTTGTCAGACAGGGGTTTCCTTTGTCGTATTTTAGGCTTCATAATGTGCCACACATTTTCAATGGAAGACAGGTCTGGACTACAGGTAGGCCAGTTTCGTAGCCGCGTAACACGTGCAGAATATGGTTTGGCATTGTCTTGCTGAAAAAAGCAGGGGCATCCATTAAGAAGCCATTGCTTGGAAGCCTTAGATGACAACATATGTTGCTCCAAAAGCTGTATCTACCTTTCAGCATTAATGGTGCCTTCACAGATGTGTAAGTTCCCCATGCCTTGGGCACTAATACACCCCATACCATCACAGATGCTGGCTTTTGAACTTTGCGTCTAGCTAAAAATCCAGATGGTTCTTTTCATCTTTGGTGCGGAGGAGACAATATCCACAGTTTCCAAAAACAACTAGAAATGTGGACTCGTCAGACCACAGAACACTTTGCATCAGTCCATCTTAGATGAGTTCGGGCCCAGCGAAGCCGGCAGCGATTCTGGGTGTTGTTGATAAATGGCTTTGCTTTGCATAGTAGAGTTTTAACTTGTACTTACAGATGTAGCGACCAACTGTAGTTACTAACAGTGATTTTCTGAAGTGTTCCTGAGCCCCTGTGGTCATATCCTTTACACACTGATGTCGCTCTTTGATGCAGTACCGCCTGAGGGATCGTATATCATCACATACGTGCAGTGATTTCTGCAGATCCTCTGAACCGTTTGATGATACTACGGACCGTAGATGGTGAAATCCCTAAATTCCTTGCAATAGCTCATTGAGAAATGTTGTTCTTAAACTGTTGGACAATTTGCTCACGCATTTGTTCACAAAGTGATTACTGAGCATTTCATGGAAGCTGCTTCTATACCAAATCATAGCACCCACCTGTTCTCAATTAGCCTGTTCACCTGTGGGATGTTCCAAATAAGTGTTTGATGAGCATTCCTCAACTTTCTCAGCCAGTTTTTTTTAAACATGTTAGAGGCATTAAATTCCAAATGAGCTAATATTTGCAAAAACAAAAGTGTGTTCAATTGAATATAGGTTGAAAAGGATTTGCAAATCTTTGTATTCTGTTTTTATTTACAATTTACACAACGTGCCAACTTCACAGGATTTGGATTTTGTAGATGAAAAACATGTAAAGATGACTAGAGGGTGTTATTTCATGTCTAGAGGCTTCTCATAATGTTGAAAATGTATTTTAGGAGGTCTTAAATCTTATAGACATTCAATAGTCATTCCTACATCTCAGAAAATGTGTTATCACGGTCATATCTGGAACCAATCAACAGCGATAAACAAGACTGTAAATTTTAACTGTAAAATTCTGGCAACAAGTTAAATCTAAAAAAAAATAAATGTTGAGAGTGTAGATAAGCACGCGTGTTAAACAAAGAGTAGAGTCGTCCTCACCATAGCCTTGAGCCACGTACAGAGTGTGGGAGGCAATCGGGCCAGCAGCTCCATAGCGGGCTGCGTCTGGTTCTGACTGTGCAGCAGTGAGTAGCTCAGCCTCTGTCCTGTAATCACCAGCAGCTGCGAGCCGAGCACGTCCTTGTCCTCCACCTCTAACATCACCTGGGAGACAGAGACACCAAGTCACTACCGCCTCACACTGCATTATAGTCCTGTGTCCCGACCTCCTCGGCCTGCAGGTCCAGGCCCTGATTGTACAGCTGGCACACCAGGTGTCGTCTCAGGACGTCAGGGTTGACCTGCAGCAGGTTGCCTAACTCCAAGCACAGCGAGGGCCACCAGGCAGCTTTGGGGCCACTAACGGGCACCGGGGGCGGCCTGCTGCCAGTGGCGGAGTTTGGCGCGTCGTCTATACTTTGCACCCAGGAGGTCAGCACTCGCAGAAGGAACTGAGGCAGATGTAAAAGAAAATAAGATTAATTATTGAACAGTACATGCAACAATTGGGAAAATAGATAAAGTGTTCATTGCACACAGGGTGCACTGTAGGGGAGAGGAGAGTGACGACAAGTTAAGGACCAATTCACATGAGGACGTTTGCTTGTCCCATCACTTTTATTCTGCTCTGAGGATTATCTCCATTCTTAGTTCAGGTTGTTCTGATGACTCATTTTGTGCAAGATGAGGAGCGATCGCATTACTTTAAGCACACAAATGCAGGTGTGGGTGAACAAGCGCATTGTGGCAAATCTTTTTCTATTTCTGTCCAAAAATGTGTCAAAGTAAAGAGCGATCGCATTGTCATTCAACTGCTTCTGAGTGCCTGAAAGTCGCCTTATAAAATGCATGTATTATTATTCTCATGACTGTTTTTCTCTGCCATTCAATATGTAAACTATACAAAAAAAGACATCATAAATACATAATGAATATAGGCGTGAATGATAAATATTAAAATTGAATCAAATTAAGGATTTCTAAGACTACCTACATCCTTATCCAAATTTAAAATGGGTTCGTTCCACCTGAATAGCACAAACCTAGCATGGAACACTTAACTCAACATAGACGTCACAACATCATCAAAGCTCACCTTTAAGCATTCAAACAAAGCACCAACATTTTGGAACAAAGATGAGGTGACAGAAGAAAGATACAAATATAACTTTCTTTAGAAACTGCGTGTGAATGCTCCAATGCTGAAGCTAAACTGAAATGCTGATGGAATGTAGAATGAGTGTAAAAATAGTTTGAATGTAGAAATGACTTAAATGGGTTAATTGAAGGAATCGTCTGAATGTTGACGAGCTGACGCTGAACTGATATGCCATTGGACTGTAGAAATGGTTTGAAGGTTAAAATAGTTAAAGTTAAACATGGTTTGAAGGGTGAAAAGCAGAAGTTGGACTGAAATGTATGTAGTATGAATCTTGAAATGTTAACTGTCCGTATAGCCAGATGGGTTATAAAGAGGGTACAAAGTAATAGAGCAATACAAGAGCCCAAGAAAATAGTGGAACATTTTTGTGGTGGGGCCGAAAGTGATATTTTTTCCCAGAATGGACCTCAAATCCCTAGTGACACACATGCTGCAAACCAAAGTCCTAATAAAATCATCAGCTTGTAAAGTAGGAGTGGCTCGATACAACTTTTTAACTCTCGATACGATACCAATATTGGAGCTTTGAGTGTTGGACGATATCGATATTACTCTGATATGATATCAGCAGGAATCACACTTGAAATATTTTGTAGTGTGGAATGTATTTTTCAGAAAAGGTTTGATCAATTAAAATTAGTCAAACAAAGCACACAAATACTAACCTTAGGGCATAAAAGTACATGTTTTTGTTGTTTTGTAGTGTGAAAAACACTAATCTTATGATGGATGTATGCTTGTGGCCACAAAAAATATTAAATGAAGCTCATAAAGCTTTAAGTTTAATGATACAGAAACAATTTTTACTGGATTTTATCTAATATGCTACTTCCTTGGAGACTTCATATGTGTAAGTAATATGCAACTGTAATTATTTCATATTTGTTTATATTCACAAATGTTTTAGACTGCAATACTGTTAAATCAAGGACTCTAATTACGTATCTCTAGATTGTGTGCTATTTTGTGCCTAACTGTTGTGTAGCTGATAGCTCCTTGGAGCCTATAGCTCACCATGTTTACCGTTTGTAAATGACTTCACTAAAATGCAAGAAAAGGTCAAATTTGCAAGTTTATTGGCGGTCATTCAAATGTTACCTTTACACCAGTACCACTGCTTGTATTGAAGCTTGTATCTAGGATTTCAGATGCCAGACGATACAATCAGATTTTTTGCTGATATTGGACCGATATCAATATAGGAGTGGGACAACCCTACCCTGTAGCTTATGTGTGGTCCAACACACCCATTGTTTTACATCAGTAGCGTCTCTACTGTCCACTTAACAAAGTCGCTTCCATGATTCTTTGAGTCTCACCTCTTGTCGTAACAATACCAAACTTGGGTCCATGACTCCACTAGGCATCAGCTGAATGGTGGTCAGATCTCGGAAGAAAGCGTTTTTACCCTGTAGGAAGAATACCACATACCAATTTGTAGGGGTGTCAAAAATGTATTTGTAACATTTCTTAATCAATAAAAAAAAAACTAAAATCGATTAAAAAAAATAAAATAAAAATTATAATAATAAAAAATACATATATATATATATATATATATGTATATATATATATATATATATATATATATATATATATATATATATATATATACATATATATATATATACATATATATATTTTTTTTTTTTTATTCAATCTACCCAGTCCAGGCACTCGGGAAAATCCTATCATTGATGTAGATGCCCATATCTGCTGTACAGATTTACTTTTACAAAAGAGAAGTGTTGGATACTTCTCTTATTGCCTTATTTGTATTTGACTTTATTAAATGTTTGGAAAGCATTTTATTAAACAAACCAGTTTTCTTTTAAGTAATATAGAAATGTATCACATCTCTTTATGTATTTTATGGAGGAATGTAGTTAATCGAAGAACTGGCATCCAAAGTTACTAAAAAAGTAACGATTTTGAATCGACAATCGTTTTGAGTCGAGTATCGATTTTCAATCAAATCGTTACCCCCAAGAATCAAATCATGTGGTGCCTAAATATTCACAGCCTTTCCAACTTGTGGTTTTCATGCCTGAGCCTTTAAACAACCTGGATAAAAAAAAATTATGTCTCACCTTGCTGTCAAAGAGACTGAGAGGTTTCACTTTCAGGCTGAACGTCATGGCGGCATGTAGCAGTGATGCTAACAAACAGTGGTGCTGCACCAGAGGATAGTGAACACCTTTCTGCTCCAGGGCCAGGTCAGCTATCGAGGCAGGGCCCTCAGCTCCACACCACATCTCTTCTACGGACAGCTCGGGAGCAGGAACCTCCGCCACGGCGGAGTCCACCTGGAGGGGAGAATAACAGCGACTATTATATTGTGAACTCCATCAACTTAGAGCATGCTAGCAAGTTCGCAGCAACGAACGTGGTGTGAAAACTACTGTTTCAAAACCAACACAGCACACGCAGCTTCATTCATTGCTCATGCTTCTTTGCAGATGGACGTGAGCCACTGGCCATTCTTCATGCCATGTCCAGGACTCTCCTTACTTACACAGTGGTTGATAAAAGACAAAGGGCACTGATTCTTAAGCAAGAGTCCAGTCACCTCCATTAGGATCTGCAGCAGCTGGACACAGCAGCCCAGGAAGGAGGTCAACGCCTTGTCTCCCATTCCTACATCCTGCACACACAAACCCATTTCAACAAAGCTTCACTGGTATGAGAACATAAATCTTTTAAGAGCGTTACCCGTCGGCATAGGCGATCCTTTGGTGCTTTGCCCACCTGGAAAGGCCAACAAGAACAATGACATATGCTTGTGTGAGGGATTACTGTAAAAATGCTGTGATACCTTTTCAACCAGGAAGGCTGCTGCTGAGAAACGTTTGACAATAAACGTACTCCACATCATTGTGCAAATACCTGTAAGGAAGAAGACATTTCACTTAAGACAGGAAGTGATTGCACGCCATTCACTGTGTCGGACACATCAGCACACCTAGTTGGATATGTGGACTGGAGACAAGCTTCAGATGTTCCACAGCCTGACACAAGTGTTCACCTTCCTAGAACACAATCAGGACATTAATAAATAATATGTTTGCCCATGCCTTGATAGTGTGTGTGTCTGTGTGTGTGTGTGTGTGTGTGTGTGTGTGTGTGTGTGTGTGTGTGTGTGCGTGTGTGTGCGTGTACCTCGGGATCTTTGTTCCACTGCACCACATACTCCCAGCAGCAATGAGCGAAGAGCAGGTTGGCGGAAAGAGAGTGTGGGAAGCGCTTGCACACTGCCAACAACAGCTCTGCAACCAACATCACACAACATGTGTTAGGTTTGATTAGAAAAACACCCTTATGGATTGTACTTAGCATGTAATACAAATCCGAAATATCCTCTACAATTAACAGAAACGGGGTCTCTTATGCCAGGAGTCTTCAATTTTTTCCAGCCAAGGGACCCCCCAAACTGATGGAGCGAAGGAGAAGGGGTAGCCCTACTTATATACCTTATAAAATTATGATTGGATTTTTCGAAAGGCCTTAGTGGCCACGTGCGTGGACAGCACCTATTAGCTCTTATTTCCAAAATTGTGTACACTACTGAATTGGGGTCTTATGCCGACATATGGACGCTCATACTGCTGTCTGGTGGTGTCAGAAGAGTATAACATACTGTACAATGGAAAATGGAAAAAAAAAGTGTAAAAATAAAAATTTGCATGTCACTACACGTTTGTGTACTTATGGACTAAGTACATCATATCAAAAGATGATTTTTAGTTTTTATTCCAATTAGGGTCCAATAAGCCCAAATAGCAAAGAGAAATAAAAAAAGAATGTAAACAAACAGCTTGGGCCTTAAGAGGTTAAACTGGTCCTAAAGGTACCTAACAATATTCAAATAATAAAAGTATTGCGCAGCTAATCGCCAGCTGGAAACTAGCACTCTAATCGCTAGCCGGAAACTAGCATGTTAATCGCTAGCTGCCAATTAGCACCCTACTCATGAGCTGACGCCAAGTTAGGGAGCCCCTAGACCCCCAAAAAGGCCTAATGATGCCACTGGTTTGAACTATGACATAACATGTAAATATTGTGGGCTTTCTGATCATGGAGTGTTGTGACACCTACTGTGCTTCGGGGTTATCACTTTAGTAAGACTGGCATGTGTGTAGAACGCTGGATCCAACAATGGATGGATGGGAGTGTTTACATGTAAGAGGGAGTTGGTTTACAATAACATAATCTACAAATGTTACTCCCAATTTTTAAAAAGTCAAAAACTTTTTGAACCTTTTTTAACATAAAATTATTGGGAGACATTACAAGCTGCAACATATATTAAGGTTTTTGCATGTGTTTTAAAGTGCTAGATTCAACCAAATCAAATGATTAATTAGTTCTTTAGTGCATGTAAGCATACTGAGTGTGTGTATGTGGGGTGGTGATGTTAGATTTAGGGTAACAAATTATTGTATGGGTCACCACAAGCATGGGCCTCGCCTGTGCTCCAACAAAAACATTTTAGTTGATGACAGCAATGTTTTTTAACCAATCTTTGTCACATTTTGAAGGGGTCATATCATGTTTTGACTCTACATTTAAAACACTTCCTTGTGCTCTACATCAGTGATCCCCAACCACCGGGCTCGATTGGTACCAGGCCGCAGAATAATTTTTTAATCTATTTTTATTATTTTAATTTTTTATTTTATCTTTTTTATTAAATCAACATAAAAAACACAAGATACACTTACAATTAGTGCACCAACCCAAAAAAACTTAATTTTTCATGACAAAAACCTCCCTTTTACATGACAAAGAAAAATGTGTACTCGTCAGACCACAGAACACTTTTCCACTTTGCATCAGTCTAAGTTAGATGAGCTCGGCCCAGCGAAGCTGGCGGCGTTCCTGGGTGTTGTTGATAAATGGCTTTCACTTTGCATAGTAGTTTTAACTTGCACTTACAGATGTAGCGACCAACTGTAGTTACTGACAGTGGTTTTATGAAGTGTTTCTGAGCCCATATGGTGATATCCTTTACACACTGACGTCAGTTTTTGATGCAGTAACACCTGAGGGATCAAAGGTCCGTAATATCATCGCTTACGTGCAGTGATTTCTCCAGATTCACTGAACCTTTTGATGATTTTACGGACCGTAGATGGTAAAATACCTAAATTCATTGCAATAGCTCGTTGAGAAATGTTGTTCTAAAACTTTACGACAATTTGCTTACAAATTGGTGACCCTCGCTCCATCCTTGTTTGTAAATTACTCAACATTTCATGGAAGCTAATTTTATCCCCAATCATGGCACCCACCTGTTCCCAATTAGCCTGCACAACTGTGGGATGTTCCAAATAAGTGTTTGATGAGCATTCCTCAACTTTATCAGTATTTATTGCCACCTCTCCCAACGTCTTTGTCACGTGTTGCTGGCATCAAATTTTAAAGTTAACGATTATTTGCAAAAAAAAAATGTTTAGCAGTTTTAACACCAAATATGTTGTCTTTGTAGCATATTCAACTGAATATGGGTTGAAAATGATTTGCAAATCATTGTATTCCGTTTATATTTACAGCTATCACAATTTCCCAACTCATATGGAAACGAGGTTTGTAGAACAATACATAATGTTGGCTATCGAGAACATTCAAACTCCTTATTTATTGAATCAAAATGATTGAAATTCAAAAATCTGGTGCAGTTCCAAACCGTTAAAACTATGTACAAAGCAAAATGAGGGTAATAAATTATAATTTTGGACATTCTGTGCATTTTTTTTCACGTTTAATGCGCCATCGGGTGCTTGTTAAACAGGCTGCTGGTCACTAAAAACTGCATGAAAGTAACAGCAAAGTACGTCAAATACGGCTGCAAATTTATACTTTGATGAAAAAAAACATGATTAATTGTAAGTTTATGTGCTGGAGTATGTTTACAGCTATATTTGGACATATTACTTTGGTTTATTTCATCAGGAAAACTAACATCGAAGTGACAGCAATTGCATGCTTCCGGACAAAGCCGCATACGTTCTTGGTAGCAGAACTGGCGCATGTGGTATAGTTGGCCAGTCTCTTTATAACGCTCTGCATGGCGTTTATTAACAGCACCATCGTGTAAAGTAATTTTCTGAAAAAATATAGCACAGGCAACGCAGTCACCAAACAGTCACTCTTCTTCTGGTAGCATTGGTTAATGAGTAGAGATTTAGGACCGAATTTACAAAGATCTAAATACCACGTGGTAAAGTCTATAAAATAGAGTGTACCATTAGTGGCCGTGTTGCGTGTGATTTACTAAGACTGTGTGTGCAATAGTAAAGTGGTGCAGACCGCCTTATTTAAATGAGATTTTGGCGTGTATCAATTGGGCATCACCATGGAGACACTTTCATTTACTGCACATTCATGTTATCATGCTCCTAGCTGCAGCATTTTGCTTTGTTTTCAAACAAGCAGGAGACATCTCCTACTTATTTGGGTCATTTTAGAAGCAGTCCTGCAGTGCATCTACAATCAAAACCCTTTTTATTTAATTTTTTTAACGTTGAAGGTCGGCTCACTAGTGAATGTCTACAATTACTCAGCTCAAAAAGCCAAGAATGCATACTTTTAAGAAGTTTTTCTATATATAAGAAATATTTTAATAATATATATTCTATGTGGAAAAAACAAACATCATTAAAAAAACACTAAAAGACACTGAAGCGCATCAACTGAATTTGTTTTAATCAGCCTTTTAAGTCGTCTAGCAGCTTTTATTTTACATCCCTGAATAGACGATATGTCTAATATTTTTTATTTCAGACCGTCCAAAATGTTGAGACACACACATAGGATGGAGGATTCTTGCCTGTCTGTGCTGCGTGAGAACTGATCCTGCTGCCGTGTGTGGAACTGTCAGTCTGATTCTCACAGGTGCTAAATAAAATGCAAAATAGTGTTCGGAAAATGGTGATGAGTGTTTATAAATCACATTGCGCATGGTAAATAAAACTATTTGCATCTTCTCATAGTATTGTGGCCATTTTGATAATTAGCATATATTTTGCATATTAATGAAGACAGATGCAAAGTGGATTCCACGCCTTATTTTGCTCACTTATAGACCACTTTGCACACATTTAGTAGATCAGCCTTGCTTGTGCTATCAAGTTTGGAAATGGTTTTGTACACGCAAACTTTAAGTAAGTCAGGCCCTTATGCACACAAACAAATACATACATCACAATTAGCCCACATCCATCTCCAGTGTGTGACAGTTTAAACCTGACCTGATATTCTGTCGGCATCCTTTTGACTTGTCTCTACCTCTTTTACGCTTTCCCCTGCATCATCTTCAGTTTTGTCATTGTTTTCTCCCTTCTGAAGAATCGCCTTTAGCTGTTTGGGGCCCAGGTTGTGCCTGAACACCCACTTGGAGACGTTGTCGGTAACGCCTCCTTAAGTGATCATTGAGTTCCAATATTAGTAGACAGCATGCAGAATATGGATAAATCAAAGAAAGACATTTACCTGTGCCTCCCTCCATCAGAATTTTTACTGAACACTGGGCTGCAGCGGCCCCTGCTGATCCAACCGTTGGCAGCAGTAGGAGGAGCGTCTGCAGCACCACAACGTCTTCCAACTGACGAACACATACCAACCAGTGCTCCAGCTCCAGTGACACCGCTTCCCAGTCGGACTGTAACTGTCATACAACACACAGCAAAAACAATACTTTCACATATTTGCTAAATAACGTCATACTTTGTAAAGCATTATTAATAAACGCTATGCTGTAATGCCCTATTAGGCAAGGAAAAATAGAAACAGGGTCTCAGAGTCCAAAATTAATTCCTTATTAACACAACACTTGCTTTTTTGAATTCCCAGTGCATGGATGATGGACACTCTTACCTTGCTGTCTGCTCTGCTGGTGATGTTGGCTTTGGCAGCACGATGAGCGACGAAAGCAGCTAGTAGAGCAGCTGCAGAGTTGTGTGACTGCACCAATGTGTTGCGTGCCTGCTGCCACCAGGGGGAGACAGACTGGGGGTCCCATGACCCTTCTATAGCACCTGAGTAGAAATGAAGGCAAGAGGGAGTGGAAGTCTAGTATCTTTGGTTACAGTGAAACGGACTAACTTGGATTTTCCTGAAATTGAATACCTAAAACTTCACTTCTCAAAACAACTGTCGCTGTAACACGTGATCAGATGGCAGTAAGCTGTGACGCTGTGCGGAAGCGGCGACTTATATGTATTTAATTTGAAAAACGGGAATAAATCCTGGGTCGAGACTGTTTTGTCTCTGATACGTCATTACAGGTTGTCCTAAGTTTAGATGTTCTGTTTATGACATTTTGTAGATTAGAATGTGCTTAAATAAATGAAAGAAAAATGTAATCGTGGTCTGCAAACAAGAGATTTGTTGAATAATTTGCTTGTTAGAGCCAGCATAGCAGAAGGATACAATAGATTCGAGTGCAACAGCTAGACCTAGTAAAATTACAGTAAAGTTACTAAACTTGTTTAGCTAAGTTTGCTTCAAACTTAGCTAAACAATTAAATAACAAGCAGTCAAATCGACATGCAATAACTTTAACTAGATCTTCTGTTGTGTACATATATACTGATACAAAGATACGCACACAACTGTTTGGCTTGATGCCAAATATTAGCTGAGTCCAAACCGCCCATGCAAAGTAAAGTAATGCAAGAGAAATGACTGAATTTTGTAACAAATTCCTACAATTTGTGTTTCATCTTTAGCATTGTGTGTTTTTCCTGCTACATAGGTTATCTGTGAACAATAACTTTTAGCCACAGTATTGTTTTTAGTATTTACTAATGATTTCATTTTTCTTAAAGCACAGGCAAGAGTAGCAACAATAAATCATGAAGCAAAACGTAAATTAGGCTTTCTATTATATTGTAACCTAATCCTATAAATTGTTCTTTGCTTGCAACAAGACAAGCCAAATGTGTTTGATGCCTTTTAATTTTTATTTCAATCTTCTAAAATTGTTCTTTGAGTCCAATAAAAACACGTTAAACATTTCATAGGATTATTTGAATCTTCTAAAATTGTTCTTTGAGTCCAATAAAAAAACATATGTTAAACGTATCGTAGGATTTTTTTTATTAAAATGAAGCCCAATTTTTGTTGTTGTTGTTGTTGTTGTCCACTTTATTTTAACAAGTATCAAAAAGTATCAAAATACATTTTGGTAGCGGCCCCAAAATATTGGTGGTATCGGGACAACCGTAGTTTTAACTTCTCTATGTGACAGGCAAATGCTAGCTTGCGTTTGATGAATCTGACAAAATTACACACCTCCCATGTTGCTGATGAGGATTAGTAGTGTGTGAAGGTTTTTAACACACTGTTCTGTGTTCTGAAGAACCTCCTTCTCTCTTTGCAGCCACACGCTCAGCAACAAACCCTGAAGAAAAACAGTTTTTAGACCTCAACGAAAAAAAAAAGAAGATGTTTGGATGTATTGTCTTACCAGTAGCTGCTGCGGACTAATGCGAGCCTGCTGCAGTTTGTCACAGATATTTTGCGGTAGGCTTTTACCACACAGGCAAGCCCAGAAAACAAAGCTCCCTACACAGAACACATTAAAGTGAACCCACGATCTTTCCTTCAGTCCTGTTGACCATAAAACTGCTGATTTGCATATTAATGAAATTATGAAATTATACTATCAACCCCCAGCAGGATTATTAATTGTGGTAATGAAAGCTATTAGAGATTCTAATAAATATTAATAAACAAATTAATAAAATAAAATAAAAATAGGGAGTTATTGTCAAATTAGAAAGGGCAATGCAAAGAGAAGTAACTACCTAACTGATTCCATTCGGTTTCAGATCGGCGGATGAGCTTCAACTGTCCATCCTCTGTGCATTCAATCTGGGAGAGAAAGGCCTGGGCAGACAGGGGTGTGTCTGGTGCGTCTTGGACAAAGGACACGCTGGGTCTCGAAGTGAGTTTGGCGTAGCGTTGTAAGACAGGACTCACGCGGGTCAATTCCCCCTCTATGCCATCAAGGGAGCCCACCTGGTAAAGAAACAATTCAAATAATGTACATGACATAAATTAAAAACAACACATTCTTTATCGTAATTTTAGTGATCAGTGAGGGTGTCCAATATATAACCTATATTGTAGCTTACTAGCCTAGAGTATTGGCCGATACAAATGTTCATATTAGATATTGATATTAGCACAAATCATAGATTAACTACTTTTATTATTTTGTAGTGTGGAATGTTGGAATGATCAAGTGAAATGACTCAAACAGAGAACAATGGTAGTTACGAACCTAATTAATATTAACCATCTGGAATTGATTTATGTTGTCTTTAAAGGGGAACCACACTTTTTAAATTGTTTTGCCTACTGTTCGCAATACTTATGAAACAAGAAGACCAAATGATTGTTTTGCATTCGAATTTGTAATAATCGGCTCATTGTAGGTGGCTGACAATGCAGCTAATAGGAGCAACCCATTCTGCCTCTAAATCACTTTAAAAATGCATCCAAAAACCGCCAACAACACTTAATTTACAATCCGTAACCTGTAAAATAACCAGACTGTAGCGATATTGTTATTGAAAGAGTGAACACTGAGGTACTGTTTATCTAGCGTAGTAACACATCGCCTATTGTGTCAGAACCCAAATTGCTTTAACATTTTGTATTACACAACACTATGTGATAAGACAATAATCTGTACTGACTGAAAAACATGAACAATCATACTGCAGTATCTGTAAGGTATTATTTGTACACAGCTACCTTGACAGTGTATGTCGTTAAAATAACAGTTTTTCAGTTGGTCAAGCTGGCCGGAAACGTTTTTTTTCCAGTTGATTTTGGGTATGCACGCCATTTATGTCGCCATGGCTTGGTTTCAAGTTCTATCCACAATTGCAGTATCAAATCACACCGGTCATGACTCTTTTGGCTTCCGTCTGCTCCAAGGTTGCACCCTCTCTTTGCGCTCGCTTAGCTTCTTTACCAGTAGTTGCCCTTCCTTATATTCAGGTTCAAAAAGATAAGGTTGTGAATCCTCATTTGACCAAAAATAGCAATCTTCGTTGTCTTGTACCAAGTGAATTGTGAATTATATTTATATAGCGCTTTTCTCAAGTGACTGAAAGCGCTTTACATAGTGACACCCAATATCTAAGTTACATTTAAACCAGTGTGGGTGGCACTGGGAGCAGGTGGGTAAAGTGTCTTGCCCAAGGACACAACGGCAGTAACTAGGATGGCACAAGCGGGAATCGAACCTGCAACTCTCAAGTTGCTGGCACGGCCACTCTACCAACCGAACTATGCCGGTTGGTAGGGTGGTAAAGCCTGCCATTGTTATAACACACTCATTTGTTTCCGGAAGTTGGAACACACATTTGATGCCGTAAGTCGGAAATGAGTTGCTATGGGAACAGAAATAAATGCGCTAAGGAAATAAATTCCGGTACTCCATAAAATGACCAAAATACGGTAATTATTGAACATATTACATTTTGTTATGAACGTATCTGTTACTACATCATATATTAACTTGCACTGCGTACAAAATCCTTTTCAACTTATATTCAATTGAACACATTGCAACAACAAAATATTTAATGTTCGAACTGAGAAACTGAATTTTTTTTGCAAATAATCATTAACTTAGAATTTAATGGCAGCAACAAATTGCAAAAAAGTTGGTACAGGGGCATTTTTACCACTGTGTTACATGGACTTTCCTTTTAACAACACTCAGTAAACGTTTGGGAACTGAGGAGACCAATTTTTTAAGCTTTTTAGGTGGAATTCTCTCGACAGCTTAAGTTGTTCAACAGTCTGGGGTCTCTGTTGTAGTATTTAAGGCTTCATAGTGCGCCACACATTTTCAATGGGAGACAGGTCTGGACTACAGGCAGGCCAGTCTAGTACCCGCACTCTTTTACTATGAAGCCACGCTGTAGTAACACGCGGCTTGACATTGTCTCGCTGAAATAAGCAGGGGCGTCCATGATAACCTTGCTTAGATGGGAACATATGTTGCTCCAAAACCTGTATGTAGTTTTGGTGCCTTCACAGATGTGTAAGTTACCCATGCTTTGGGCACTAGTACACCCCCATACTATCACAGATGCTAGCTTTTGAACTGTGCGCCTATAACAGATGGTTCTTTTCCTCTTTGTTCCAGAGGACAGGACATCCACAGTTTCCAAAATTATTTTGAAATGTGGACTGTGACGTCAGACCACAGAACCCTTTTACATATTGCATCAGTCCATCTTAGATGAGCTCGGGCTCAGCGAAGCCGGTGGTGTTTCTGGGTGTTGTTAATAACTGGTTTTCGCTTTGCATAGTAGAGTTTTAACTTGCACTTACAGATGTGGGGATGAACTGTAGTTAGTGACAGTGGTTTTCTGAAGTGTTACTGAGCCCATGTGGTGATATCCTTTACACACTTATGTCGCTTTTTGATGCAATACCGCCTGAAAGATCGAAGGTCACGGGCATTCAATGTTTGTTTGCAGCCTTGTTGCTTACATGCAGTGATTTCTACAGATTTTCTGAACCTTTTTATGATATTACAGACCGCAGATACTGAAATCCCTAAATCCCTTGTAATAGCTCATTGAGAAATGTTGTTCTTAAATTGTTCAACAATTTGCTCACGCATTTGTTCACAAAGTGTTGACCCTCACCCCATCCGTGTTTGTGAATGACTGAGCATTTCATGGAAGCTGCTTTTATACAAAATCATGGCACCCACCTGTTCCCAATTAGCCTGTTCACCTGTGAGATGTTCCAAATAAGTGTTTGATGAGCATTCCTCAACTTTCTCAATGCCTTTTTGAAACATGTTGCAGGCATCAAATTCCAAATGAGCTAATATTTGCAAAAAATAAAGTTTTCCAGTTTGAAAGTATCTTGTCTCTGCAGTCTATTCAACTGAATATAGGTTGAAAAGGATTTGACAATCATTGTATTCTGTTTTCATTTACGATTTATACAACGTGCCAACTTCACCGGTTATGGGGTTTGTATATAAAACGTTGATGGATAGTTTTGAAGTTGTTTCAGAGGGCTTTGTAGGCTATAAGAGTGGCCCCCAATAACTACATTTTTCAAGTGTAACTTTAGACATACTTTAGACATTTATTAATTCTGTGTGCGCTGGTAGGCTTGGGGCGCTGCCCTTTTGATGACATCACTTCGGCCATTTTGGGAGACGAATCCCCCCACGTCACATCCTGTTTACGCAGAAAATTCATTGAGGCCACTTCTCAGTGCTTCCGCATGTGTGTTTTTTTTCTTGCCATTCACCAAGTTTTGTATATTTTGCTTATTCAATATGGGTTCAATAAAGTCAACAAACCAGCCTGGAAAGAAGGACTTGAACTTAGAGAGGAGAGGGAACCCAACCACACTTCCACTCCTCCCCGCGCCCTCCTCTGTATGCCTGCGCTCCCTTCTTTGCCTCGTGACGGGACTTTGCGACGGCACGTGGTCTGCCATTCGTGGAAAGCCAGGTAAAAATAATTTTACTTTTTAACTTTTTTTTAATGATTGGAGCAATCGTTAACGTTTTTGAGATCACCAAAGAGACACTTAAGTGTGTGCGAGCATTGACAATTTAGCTTGCTGTTGCTGCTGTGGTGTTTTGCTCATGACCCAAAAGGTTGAATTATGCAAACAAGTTTGTTACTGAATGCTTTCTAACGCTGTATTGCCTCGGAGAATTTTAGATGTGAGCAGATGTAATTTGATACATTTTTTTGCTGCTATAAGACAGATATCTGATATTGATATCAGGATCAGGACACCCCGAGTAGTTATTATACTTCCTCAAGAAGAACATTTGTGTCATTGTGCTTGTGTGTGTTCCCTTACAGGTTGGCAGCACTCAGCAACTGCAGCAATGTGAGCATGCTGGATATCGGTGTAGAGCTGAAGCATTTTCAGCTGGGAGGAGCATAGATGTTGTAACAATGGATCCACTTGTTCAGGGTCTGGTACACAAAAATGATGTATACAAAAAAAATATCCAAATCAAAACATAATGTACTTTGCTGAAATAACACTGCTCGTTAGTAGAGTTGTTTCACCTTCCTGTTGCAGAGCGCTGAGCAAGGAGCGCATGATGTTTGTGAGACACAAGACTGGGATGTTCTTATTAGACAGCAGAGACTCCAAAGCCTAGAAGTCAAACTAGACTTAGAAACATGACTCCCATGTCTGTGTATGTTCTCGTTTGGAATCCATCCATCCATCCATTTTCTACCGCTTATCCCTTTTGGGGTTGCAGGGAGTGCTGAAGCCTATCTCAGCTGCAATCGGGCGAAAGGTGGGGTACACCCTGGACAAGTCGCCACCTCATCGCAGAGCCAACACAGATAGACAGACAACATTCACACTTTCATTCACACACTACGGCCAATTTAGTTTTGCCAATCAACCTATCCCCAGGTGCATGTCTTAGGAGGTGGGAGGAAGCCGGAGTACCAATCATACCTCTTTTTTCATGGAGGAGTGCTTGATATCCAGCAGCACGTTTTTGGCTTCATTCTCCAAAATATCTGAAAAGAAAAGAAAAGAATAAATAGTAATGTTTTTCAAAGACCTAAATCAGCTAAGTGAGTCTTACGGTCTCAATGGATGCTGTTGTGTCTTACCAGTTTCCACATCGCTGCTCTTAAGTATTGTTGTTAGTCTCTTTAATAAATGCATATCTTTAGCTCCTTCACTTTTCTTGTCACTGTAATGAAGATGGCCATATGTCATTAACATCAAACCAAATGTATTTCAATGTAATAAACATGTCATTGCTACGAATGAGTTTAGACTTATTTTTGTTACTTCTCTGTATTAATAATTTAGAAAATTAAAAATAATGCGACACGTAAATACCTACAAAATAAAGCACTGATCAATGTGTGTAAATGAAACTAATTCGTAGGTCTACCTGAGGGCCAGATGGAAGGGAACAGTTACAGTCCTCAGTGCTCCTGTGATGGGATCAAGCAGACATACTTGTTGGGTGTGGAGCTGCCAGCCCTGACTGGTCACACTGTTCACCCCTAGCAGACGGTAACCAGCATACAGCAACCTGGATGTAAATACACATACAGATTTCAGAATTTAATAGTGTAGCTGTTGTGTCAGTCAAATGGCTTGTGTGTGTGTGTGTGTGTGTGTGTGTGTGTGTGTGCGTGTGTACCTGCAGTGTTTTCCCACAGTGAAGGCACCAACTCGAGGCCCGTGCTGCATCGCCCATATTTCCAGGATCCCCCTGCGGGGAGCATAGATCACCAAGAACAGCGCGTAGCGTCTGGGCAGGGAAGCTGAGGCTGAGTTTTCGCGACTGATTCGCTCCTCCGGAACATGTAACCAACCCAGCTGGGCATCTCTGTAACCTTTCAGTAAAAAAACACACTTATATTTGCATGACAGAGACATGACACAAAATAGCAGTCCAAGAGAATATCATTAGTCAGCTTCCCCTGGACAAACCAGTTCCAATTCCTGTCCTTCAGTAGGCAATTAGGGACAAACAAAAATACTTAACTGTTACATCACCCCTCCTAAAAAACCTGACTCATTTGATCACTAACTTTAATGATTTACTTTATCATTATTTTGCAAAGTAATGTTTGTATCACTTACTATACCTCTGTGCATACTGTTTTTTTTCTATAACAATATGTAAACTTGTGAAGACATTTTCTAATGTGTGTAAATCATGTCAATTACAGTTTACAACGCATGCACTGAATTACTATAAGAGTACTAACTACTACACTTAAAAACAGTACACTTAAGAAAAAATAAGACTGTGATTGCAGTATTTTTTCAGAACGAGTCAGGATTATGGACATATAATTAGTTGATGTAAAAGCTTTTATGACGCTATTTAATGACTGTAGCTTTAGATAATAACTAGGGCTGTCCTGATCAACATTTTTGGCCTCTAAACGGAGCTGTATTTTTGGGCGTCAGATGCAAATTCGAGTCCCGATCTGATACTTTGACAATAGATTACAAAACTCAAAATGTATTATAACAAGCAACTATAGCAAGCACAATACAATTTTTTACAAATTTAAAGTTACTAGTATTGTGGTAAATCAGATGAGCTATAAAAATAGTGGTAATAAATACTACACAAGTTTTTTATTCAAAACTAAATAAAAACAAAAACTACTATTGGTTTCTATTTAAATCATTTGAATTTTGCCCTCAAAGCCTTCCTGTATCCAGAAAATTAATTCACGAGTTGAAAAACAGTAACAAAAACAACCCAAAAAATCATTTTGTAATAACAAAAACAAAAAAATATCGCTCTAAGAACTCTAGTATCATTTATATACTTATACTACACTAGGTATTGATAGTATCTACATCTGGATCCCATCACACCTTCTTTACATTAAAGCTTTAGCGGTTAGCTTCTTGTGTTGCCCTGCTCAGTGTGTGTGTGTTGCATACTTAGCCATTCATTTTCCTATAGTCCTACAGTGATATGGATACTGGGAAGAAACTTAGTTTATTTTCCACCATGGTGGTGAGGATTAGTATCTTAGAAGCGGCTTCGCGCCCTAAATAGACAACACGTTTGTTGCAGCATGCACTAGAATTTTACCATCCACGTATTCATGCAACTCCTGCATGTGTCGAACAAAGAATATGGAAATGTGACTGCGTCTCCTTGAGCGTGCATCCCTTTTGAAGGACTCTTAACCCATGTAAACACTGGGATACAGCTTCGGTAAAGATCTGCGGGGCATGGCAGCTTATCAGCCAATCGCTGATCAGTTAAAAAAAGGCAAGTAACGACCCCCTATCCAATCCTATGATTGGGATCTGGTATTAACTGTCTTTTTATCTTCCATCTACTTTCTCCTTACCTTTCCACATGCGGATTGCAATCCCTCTGGTCAGGTCCAGCAGTGTAACTCGACCAAAGTCATCAGTCACTCCGGCCAGTGTGTTGCAGGGGGAAAGGCAAATTGATTCACCATGACGACGAGAGTCTGGTAGACCAAACCTGAACAGCGGTAAGGATGAGAACCGAACATCAACAAGGATCATGCTAATATTTCAGTTTAATTCCAGCAAAAATAAACATGACAACAGTTTTTAAATATATTTTTCTGTTATTCCATGACTGTCACCTGATTCCCAAGGGTGTTGCAGGTTCCACCTTGGGCCTGTTTTTCTGGACTGCTTCATCTTCATTTTTATTCCTGTTCCATCCCAGCCACCCACTGGGAATAGAAAAAAGAAACTAAAGAGTACTTAAGATTGATTTAGTCTGGTTATGTTTGGTACACCAGTGAAGTATTTCCAGCACTATTATGAACTGTGTTTGTGTATATAAGTAGGTGGGGGCACACAAATATATAACAGCCTATTATAAACAATTTAATTGCACTAGGTTATACAGCTAATTTAGAGAACCCTTCCTCCCCCAATTAAGCTCCTTGATTTACTTTTCCTTGCTGGCATATGCATGCAAAGGCATCCACACCTGGCTGCACTAAAGAGTGCTGATGTAAGTTTACTGGCCACAGCAAGCGCCACATGAGAGAGAAGAGGCTGGGAGCTTCCCTGGGGACACAAAGAGATAAGGACGATTATGAGATGAGAATAAAAGATTTGTCACCGTCTGGTAAATATTTTCCACACTTATGTAAAGCGGCAACCCTTGCACCTTGACTGCCAGTCGGTCCGCATGACACGTCTCACCTCTACTGCGTAGTAAAACCCAGTGTAGGGGCCACCTCCAACGGTGACGCACTGACTCATGGCAGGGGGGCTGCCTTTTACTGAAGCTTTGAAGCCCCCTAAAATAGAAGCATTCTTCATCTGATCAAACACGTTGAGTGTCATGACACCTAGCAGAGGGAGATAGAGAGGATACATTAAAAAACAGAGTAATGTCGGTTTCAAACATACATTTAAATCAGCTACTTAATTTGACTGACAATAACAGTGTTCAGTGTGTGGAGGAGAAAGAAACAAACCTCATATCATTACCCATAATATTCTTTATTGTTCTTTACTGAGGGTGGATAATTGCGAAATATCTGGGCGTTGTTATGATTCCCAGCATTACAATCATTATATTTTAATATGTTGAAGTCGCTGTAAAAGGTAATTATTGAGACCTTGATTAACTTTAACATTTCTAAGGTTTATATGATGACTGGATAATAGATAGTCAGAAGTCACAAGACTGCGTCCTGTAAGAAATTTGAGTGCCTGTCTGATTTTATTTGTATTTTACTGACACACATATCGTACAAATGCCTCATATAAGCGCTAAAATCCACATTATGAAGCTTTTCAAAGCAATACATTTAACAAATAATGACCATTAACATTCTTCCATCCACATTACTGCAATTACAATATTTTCCTTTGAGTAGATAATTATTTCAAAAGCCAACATGTCATTCCCGTGTATGGATCAAAACACAGCATCTTAGAATAAATAAAGTATTTCCATGTAATTTGGTAATAATATATAAATTATGACAGAAAATGTTTGTTGCAAACCTGTCAGGCAGTCTTTTCTTTGCAAGCAAGAACTTCATAGAAAATGTTTCCCCACTTTTCCGAGTAAAATCCCTCGGTGACTTTAGGTACAGTTGTCATTAGGTCAACCCCCAGATTTTAAATTGTATTTATGTCTCACATTTATATAGTTTTAACTAGTAATGTTTTAGTCTTTTGTTTTTGGTTTCATGCTTATGGTCATTGTCATGGTGAAAGGTGAAATATCTGCAGCTTATTGGAGTTGGGGACAAAATGGATTAGCATTGGAGTCCCTCCATCTCAGGAAATAGTATCAACTGAAGACAAATAACCCCAAAGCATGTTTTTTTTCTTTAATCTTATCAGGCCTGGGTGTTTTTTTTTCCCAGAAAAACCTTTTGGTTCACTTTCTGTATTGACTCTACTAGACACAAGATTGTTAAGGTACCTGAGGGGAGGTATGAGTTTTGTTGTCTTTATAGTCTGATACCAAATTGAGACCTTGATTAGATTTTTAGTTTTGATGTGTCACATTAGGCAATATTGATTTCAATTACAATACCTCACAAAAGTGAGTACAACCCTCAGATTTCTGGTTGTATTATGTATCTTCAAGTTACTACTGCACAAAACAATATAAAGTAATCAGTGAAATGCTTGTATAACACTCTAAATTCAACAATAGTGGAGTAATGATATCATTTCCATAGTTGGCCTTGACACATTTGCAAAAAAATATGTTTAGAGACTAAAAACAATCTTTCTTTTGTCGTTTCTTATGTTTTATCTCTGGCAGGCCAGGTGCAAAAATTACTCAAAATCAAATTGATATTATGGGAAATGACTGCAAGATTCAGTGGGAAAAGAAATATA
This sequence comes from Nerophis ophidion, assembly GCF_033978795.1. Classification (NCBI taxonomy): domain Eukaryota; kingdom Metazoa; phylum Chordata; class Actinopteri; order Syngnathiformes; family Syngnathidae; genus Nerophis; species Nerophis ophidion. The sequence continues at coordinate 56,667,514 of NC_084613.1, forward strand.
CATATAGACAACTTGTTAAGAAATTTCCATAGGTTATGGGTCCTTTAATCTTAACGCCATTGGTATTTTTCTTGATTTATAATAAAAACAGTAAAAATGTGGGAGCGTTGAAAATATTACCCAGGTTATTAAATTAATTAAGGTTTATTTCCATTCTCAATTTTTAAGATGAATTGGGAATATTGTTTAGATAATTTTTCACTCGGTCTTGCATGATCTTTGTAACCTTGCTGAGCTACATTATTATGCACACTGTAACAGTATTATATGTCTGTGAAAAAAAACATTCTATGAAAAACAAATATTTTTAGACATCATCATTGAACAAAGAGAGCAGTCTACCAAGTCAAATTCCTTGTATGTTAAAAATATTTGGTTAGCCAATAAAGCTGATTCTGACATTGCGAAAACATGGTTCCACAATACTTTACATCTGGTTTATTTGTGTGAAAAGCTTACCCACACTACAGTGGTCTGTAATAGTGTCCATATCCTGCAGACCCCACTTCTTATAGGCCAAAGGAGGAGGCTGAACCACATCACTACCTGCAGCTGCAGCTAGATGTACGATACAAAGAGGACTTCAAATATAGATGGTCTTGTTTAATGACATAGGAAAGACTCCATCAAAGAAAAGTGGAACAGTGAATATCATTATTAATCATCCCCTTCAGCCAGGAGGCGTGATTTGTATTTGAACTGTTGTTCAAAGGACATATTCTTGCATGCATACAATAAAACCCACACAGTGTGTGTGAAAATAGCTCATTTGTGTCTAAATAATTAGTAACTCCCGATTATCTGAAAAAGAAAAGTGGAACAGTACCTCTTGCCACCTGGTTACGACAAGCACGCAGAGACTGGAAGAGGCTGAACCCATCTATAGTAACCAGAGCAGCAGGGTACAGGATGCTCAACTCTTCGTGCTGTGATAAAGAAAAAGAAAAATAATTCCAAGAAGGGATGGGCGATACAGCTTAAAATCTATATTGCGATATATATTGCAGCCTCCCGCAATATTTATTATATTATTTGGTATATAAATGATAATAGAATCATTTCAAAACAGGTTACAAAGGCTCCTAATATGGCTGCTGACGTGTGCGGTAACATAAAGCGTAATTTTCATTTTTTATTAAACCGCTATCTACTTGCTCATAGCAGGTTACTTTCTGTTGTAAAATGGTTTTATCAGCTCTTTTGTTAAAATATACTACACATTTATTTACTGTTGTTTGGATACTTTACATTTGCTTTGGGCGATACTACAATTGAGCCAATACCAAGTAATTACAGGGGCAGTATTGGTCATATCAATGCTGATATTTCAAACTTTTTGAAAGTCATTGGATGACTTAGCATACAGGATGTCGGTGTAACAATAAAACATTTATATTTAAATTATCTTCTTGTTTTCCTTCATTACATACAATATTTGGAGGAAAATAAAGTCAATAGTGCAAAATAACTAAACATAAGCAAAAACTATAATTGGTTCCGATTTAAATCCTTTGGTTTTTGCACCAACTATCTTCTTGTGTTCAAGGATGTATTTCCTGAGATTCTAAACAATTCCAAAAATAATAAGATTATTTTGTGACAATAAAATATCATTCTGATCACTGAATCAATCAATCTGATCACATATACTGGTACGGTACTATACTTGGTATCGGTACTGTCAATATTGGTATTGAAAAGCCCAACCCATTTATATTCAAAAGTCCTCGCTTAACTTAAGCATATCCTCCTATGGTGTGTAGTGTAGCAAGTAAGAATAATTGTTAGACACAGTTTATTTGCCGCCATAGAAGTGAGGATTACGGATGTAGCTTTTGCACTGTGGAGGGACGCAAGCCGCTAACAAGGACACTACATTGCGGACACGGTCGTTCGCTTGTCTTTGTTAAATTACCGGGAAACAGACATAATATGTAATCAATATGCACTATCATGATATGTCAATATTATTAAGACCTCTATCATCAGCTAACTTTATACAATTTATATCGTATGTATCGCAAAACCCTTACTCCAAATAAATACCCAAAATATTTTATTCCTCTGCTACCTGCTCAGTTACACCAGAATGGCGAGGGATCTCATACGTTCGACACTTCAGCCGTAGAACTGGGTCCTCGTGAAGCAGCTGGGCCAGAAGAAGAACCCCATTCTAAAAAAAAATAATAAAAACACCAATAAGTTTTATATGTCCAACATTGGAAACCACACAAAGTGATAAGGAACAACTTTTATTTTCATGCTCGTACGAACACCATTTAATTGTAGTTATGGATATTGAATGAAGATGGGAGAGAGGGACAAGTACCTCTGTATAAAAACGGACGTAGCCTGAAGTGAAACCTACGACAACACATGTCCAGTCAGGCCGTCCAGTGGAGCTTCTAAAAAAAAAAAAAACACACAAACTTTCCGTTAAAGGCACCTATTGCTACTCGTATACAATAAATGAGTGGTTCTTCAAAAATACTACAAACTCACCTTTTCTGACTTGCCAGTGGTATACATATGGCACTGCTCACACACTCTCTGCAGAGATTAGTTACACATAAACAGTAATAGTAGTTTAACAATGAAGGTACTATGATGTCAATAATTTTATCCAGGAAGAGGTTATTTCTATTTCCATTCATTTATATGTCATTATTGTTCTTAAAATTCCAAACCTATCACAAGTAGACAAGTGTCCGGGTCTCCAGCAATAAAAAGCGTTACACTGTAAATCAACTTGTATTTGTTCCATCCATCTATTTTCTACTGCGTTTCCCTCTCGGGGTCGCAGGGACTTGTATTTATGAAAATCCTATAATTGTATTTTACATTATAGTTTCAAATTAGCATGGTAGAGCAGGGGTAAGTGCGTGTGCATCATAATAAGTAGGTCCTGGGTTCGATCCCCAGGCGCAGGGTCTTTCTGTGTGGAGTTTGCATGTTCTCCCCGTGACTGCGTGGGTTCCCTCCGGGTACTCCGGCTTCCTCCCACTTCCAAAGACATGCACCTGGGGATAGGTTGATTGGCAACACTAAATTGGCCCTAGTGTGTGAATATGAGGGTGTATGTTGTCTGTTTATCTGTGTTGGCCCTGTGATGAGGTGGAGACTTGTCCAGGTTGTAACCCGCCTTCCGCCCGAATGCAGCTGAGATAGGCGCCAGCACCACACACGACCCCAAGCGGTAGGAAATGAATTTAAGGATACTGTAATGGTCTGGTTGTACTGTGATGTTCAAGAATGCATCTTGCATGATTGGTAATGGTAGGGTGGGCAATAAAACTTTATAAGAGCATCAGCATCTCAATCAGTCTATTGGGATACTGCAATACTTTTCAAGACTGAATCGTTCTATAAATTGTGCCATGTCAATTATGGTCATGGTCATTTCAAGGAAAGAAAATAACACATCCTAATTCTGACTTGGTGGAATCATTTTGAGTCTTTTAATGTTTTCTATTACAAAAGTTTGTAAACTGCTAATGTGGAGGAAATTGCAACACAGCCAAGTGCAGGTGTCTGCATCGCCACCATTAATAGTTTGTAAATTGCTAATGTGGAGGAAATTGCAACACAGCCAAGTGCAGGTGTCTGCATCGCCACCACCAACAAAAAAAGCTGTCAACCTTAGGGAATCACAGTATGGATATTTGTTTTTGGTTTTAAAGTCACTGCTAATTCTTCTCACCCTTCATCGGTGCTCAGCGTTCCACTCCAAGACACATCCAAAGTCATCTCATCTTTGCCACCACTATCCGTTCTCCACTTGGCTGTAAGAATCGGGAGTTAACACAGAGAAATACAACTCACCTGTTGACCAAGACATGTTTCGTGTAGGGCTGGGCGTTCAATGGCAAAAATCTAAATCATAAATAATTTAACCCTTTACCTCAATTTTTAAAGTACTAGTAAAATGAAAAATCAAGTGGACTTTATATGCTAAAATGTCTTTTATTGTATCCATTAAACCATATCCAATTGTATTTATAATCCACATCACAATCGGGAGCTTCTACACTAGTAAAGTTAAAGTACCCATGATTGTCACACACACACTAGGTGTGGCGAAATTATTCTCTGCATTTGACCCATCACCCTTGATCACCCCCTGGGAGGTGAGGGGAGCAGTGAGCAGCGCCCGCGAATCATTTTTGGTGATTTAACCTCCAATTCCAACCCTTGATGCTGATTGCCAAGCAGGGAGGTAATGGGTCCCATTTTTATTGTCTTTAGTGTCACTCGGCCGGGGTTTGAACTTACGACCTACCGATCTCAGGGCGGACACTCTAACCACTAGGCCACTGACCAGATCAGTCATACTTGAAATATGCAAATATTGGACAGAGATGTGCTGTCTATCATTCAAAATCTGTATATAAAGACATGAACACGTTTTTATTTTTTTTAATGCATTATGATTTGTAGATAAATAAATACATAAAAAGTCTGCTAACAAAGTAGACAATGAGGGCTCTCTATTTTGCTCACAAAACCCTCTAAATAACTATCCAAAACCCTACAACAATACTCTTTATACATATCGTGACATGAATATTAACCAAATATTAGCGATGTTGTTATAATTATAAGCCCTTGCGCTAACAAACTATTTGTTAGTGCCGCAATGATACTGATAGCTAAGTAGCCCTCTGCTGCCTTTACTGTGAGCCAGTAGCGATGTTCTGCTGCTCCCGAATCATCGCGACTCGGCTAGTCAGTTATTTCAGTCAAAGTTATTTCAGATTTTATATTATGTATAATCTGTATAATAGAAGGATTTAGCCTTAAATCTAGAAGCTGTTCATCTGTGACATTCATATATACCCGAAGATGGAGACAAACACACACACAACCGGAGACAGTGTCTGCGGGGAGACTTGAATGTTAATTGTTCATCTACACGGAAAGATATGGACAGTCTATCAGTCGTCATCAAAGTAAGAGAATACATTGTACACAAAGCTATAATTTTATTATGTTTGTGGTTTGTATTTCTTGTTTAGCACTTAGCAATACTGCTATATGATGCCATAGTGTTTCACTAAAGCTGAATTTGTTCAGCAGAGCTTCAGAAAACTAAAGCACATCCTCCTTATATTAAGGATCAACAATGCAAGGTTCCGGATCATAATTTTGCCCAAAGTAATTGTTGGCTCTCACAAAGTCTGCACGATTTGCATTGTTTTTGGTGGGAAAAGCATCTGCGGTCCCTTCAACTATGTCACGTGATGACGTTTCTGGCTTAGTCATTATCTCTCGAAATGGCTCGGGAATCTCTGTGAGATTGATACTATTTTGGTTATATCTATTTATTCGCAAAATTTTGAAAGTTTTTTAGTGTCATAAATCAGATGTATGATAATAGCTTCAATATAGAGGCATATTGTTCCACTCCACTGGTACTTTAAACCGCTACTTTTTTCCCACGCTTTGATCCCTGCACTTTATACATTGTTCTGGCTAATTTATGGATTTTTCCAAGTTCACTAGCTTGCTGCCAATACATTTAGCCTCATCACATCAGACAAATGAAATCGCCAAACGGGGCTTAGTGGACCAATGAATTTGTTCACATCAAATCAAAACACACTCACACAATCATTCAGTCAGCTATTTAGCGCGTTACGTACTGACCCTAACCTAGGAGAAAAAACAACATGAACACTACGCAGGCCCCAAAGCTGAAGACGATAGATATGGGCAATAAAAAAGGAAACAACTGCTGTACGGATTGGAAATCCACCACTACTAACAGGCCCGGGAAGGTTGAAGGCCACGCGTCGGAAAAAACAAAAAATTAGGTGGGTGTAACTCGGGAAGCAACGGTACACTGTAAAATACTGAACTGTTTGGTCCGCCCAACACGGGACAACATGCCCTTATAGACGGTGTTTTTTTTGTGCTTTACGCATTCGCGCGTCTGTTCACTGTAGCAGTGCAGCTCTCCCAACAACGTAATGTCCGAGTCAAGCACCAGTGTACCTCTACCCATGCCTCCCCTTTCTCCTCCCCACATCGTACACAAGAAAAAAATTAAGATTTATGAACAGCACAAGCAAAGAAGTTGGAACACAACAATTTTAGGAAATATAGGCTTCAATCAAAACTGTGGAATGCTCCTCGCAACCAACATTTAATTCCTTTTGGGTACAGGCTGCTCCGGTTGGCTTAAGTTTTCCTCCATAGCATTTCTGTGTAGTGGTCTGGAGGGTACTTAGCTGCTACTTCTTCAGCTGGGTTTCTAGCACCCTTCATGCTTTGTGACACATGGCTTCCTGTTGTGTTACTACACAATCAGCAATATGTTTTAAGGGGGTGTGAATCTAGAAAGAAAAATACAAAGGTAAAATCTAAATAATCAACATGGCAGTTTTCTGACGGTTAAAAGGTCTAAGGCTACTGCACTGCAGGGGTCGGATGTCCAGTTTAGATTTTTTCGTCAAATCGTTCACATTATTAAAAAAAATAAAAGCAACTCCTACTGTGAATGCAATCTGACCCGCATTCGGACATGATTCGGACACTGCACTGTTTATGGAGGTAAATGTGCCTTCCACTCTAGTTGGTCTCAGTGCTGACACATTTGTGGATTTTGTGAAATCAAATTAAGAGTTTTCTGAACCTAATTATTGTGTGTAGAAGATTAAGAAAGAAGAGGACAAGTATTTTGGCTCTGGCAGTTTTCCAGGATAATTTGCGTCGATGTATGTTTGAAAAACGTGTCCGCAGTAACATTATTATTTTCACTTGTTTTCTGCTCCGTTGTCAACTATTCATTTTGTAACTGTCTATTTTAGCAAATAGTTATGACGCTTTTCGCTTTTTGATGACGTTCTGGTCGGATGAATGCAACTTGAGCGCGGAAGCGTTCACATTGAGGACGCATCGCGTATATATCCATTTTATCTCCACATACAGAAGAGGTCTGGGTCGGATATGAAAACTTTGGAATTGAAATGTTCACACGGACATGAAAAAAATCCAATACAGGTTGCATATGGTCAAAAAAATCAGAATTGAACTGCACTGTGAACAAGGCCTAAATATCCTAATTGCCCAGCCCTATGACAGTGTGTCTGTTTCCACATCTAACCTGAGAGAAAGACAGCCTTCTGTTCGTGGGCCACCACCAGCAGGTCTGAGCAAGGTGACAGAGATACAACGCAGTCTTGCAGCCAGGGTGCACTCAGGTCTGTGGCCTCCTCCACCTGTGGGTTTGGTGCAATAACATCACGAGTTACATCAGCAATACAGTATCTACAGTATAGATCTAGTACAGTGGTTCTTAACGTTGTTGGAGGCACCGAACCCCACCAGTTTCATATGCGCATTTACCGAACCCTTCTTTAGTGAAAAAAGAATGTTTTTTTTTCAAATTCAAGACAAATTTTTATGTTTTTGGTAACACTTTAGTATAGGGGAACATATTCTAAGTAACAAACACTTAATTTAGAGTTATTTGGACAGTAGGGGGACATATTCTAAGTAATAGAATATGTTAGTTATTTGGTTAGGGTTAGGGTCAGGGTTAGAGGGTTAGGGTTATAATAAGGCCATGTCGAATAAGGCATTAATTAGTACTTAATGACTAGTTAAGAACCAATATGTTACTAATTTGCATGTTAATAAGCAACTAATTAATGGTGAATATGTTCCCCCATACTAAAGTGTTACCATATTTTTTTTAATGGTGCACAAAATCAACCGTGCATGAACATCACCTTGTTCAAACAACAAAACTAAGATAGTGCATAGACTCACAACAAATTACACACCTGCAAATCAGTCAGCTGTTGCCATATCTGTAATACGCCAATAGGGAGAAGTTTGTATTTACACAAAGAGTCGGGTGTGTTTTAATCTCCGCCGAACCCCTGAGGTCGACTCACCGAACCCCTAGGGTTCGATCGAACCCTGGTTAAGAACCACTGATCTATTCTAGTACAGTGGTTCTTAACCTTGTTGAAGGCACCGAACCCCACCAGTTTCAAATGTGCATTCACCGAACGCTTCTTTAGTGAAAAATAAAATGTTTTTTTTTCAAATTCAAGACAAAGTATTATGTTTTTGGAAACACTTTAGTATAGGAGAACATATTCTAAGTAACAAAGACTTAATTTAGAGTTATTTGGACACTAGGGGAACATATTCTAAGTAATAGAATATGTTAGTTATTTGGTTAGGGTTAGGGTAAGGGTTAGAGGGTTAGGGTTATGGTTAGGGTTAGAGTTATAATAAGGCCATGCCGAATAAGGCATTAATTAGTACTTAATGACTAGTTAAGAACCAATATGTTACTAATTTGCATGTTAATAAGCAACTAATTAATGGTGAATATGTTCCCCATACCAAAGTGTTACCATGTTTTTTTTTTTACTGGTGCACAAAATCAACCTTGCATGAACATCACCAGTGCATAAACTCACAACAAATTACACACCTGCAAATCAGTCAGCTGTTGCCGTATCTGTAATATGCCAACAGGGAGAAGTTTGTATTTACACAAAGAGTCGGGTGTGTTTTGATCTCCGCCAAACCCTTGAGCAGGGTCGCCGAAAGGGGGGGGGGGGGGGGGGGGGGCCCTAATGATGATGACATTATATGAAATTATATGTTGGGGGCCATGTAAAGATTCTTTTCATGGGGCCCAAAATCCCTAGCGGCGCTCCTGCCCCTGAGGTTGACTCACCGAACCCCTAGGAGTCGATTGAACCCTGGTTAAGAACCACTGATCTAGTACAAGTTCAAGTAAAAAGCCAAACTCAATCGATCTGACATTCATGCATACTGCTAACACTCCTACTGCCAAATATTGCAGGGACAAACACTGCTTGAAAGATAATGCAAGGTATGACAAACCGATGTGGCTTCTTGCTCTTTGCTGCTGTTGTCAATTTCCCACGCTGAGTCCCAGTCAGATGTGTCCCATGACAGCTCATTTTCTGCCATAGACAAGGGACACACTTCAGTGGACAGAGGAGACCATAAACTGACAGCTACAAAAAACAGTTAATATGTATATTGGCATAAGTGTCTAGAGCCCACCCAAAGTGTAATTAGCCTAATAGTCTGTCGATGCTTGGTACCTGTTTGATTCTTCTCCTGCACTGGCTTGGTTTGATCACGTAACAAGTAGTCTCTGACCGTCTTGATCTCTTGGAGACGACAAAACTCCAGCAAGCCACAGGACATGTCGTTCCCGTCCTGACAGGACCCCAACTACTTATCCAGTTAGCTCACCACCTGCTAACAGTGCACCGTTGGAAGACCAGCGTAGACTTACAGTTTACGTTGCTTTCGCCTGCTGTTCGCTAACCTTACGACAAAAAGGCTAAAATACCAGTTTATTGTTTTCAGTGTTATAAATTAATATTCAGCGAACACTAATACGAGTCTTATCACTCGATATTTGCTGTTCAGATGTGTTAACCACTCGCTAGCATAACATTGATTTGCTTCCGGGTCACGTTTTTCAAAATAAGAAAACGTCACTGAAAAAAATAAAACAAATATTAACAATGAGTAACAAAAATTGGAATACAATCAAGTTCACGCTGAATGCAATTTCATTAAAATATATATACGGTATGTAAATCAAATACCTCAAGTGACTGTCACCAATTGAATTTGAAAGCCATAAAAAAGTTGTTGAAGAAATTTCAGAGACTTTAACGCGGGGGTCACCAACGCGGTGCACGCGGGCACCAGATAGCCCGTAAGGACCAGATGGTCGCCTGCTGTCCTGTTCTAAAAATAGCTCAAATAGCAGCACTTACCAGTGAGCTGCCTCTATTTTTTAAATTGTATTTATATACTAGCAAGCTGGTCTTGCTTTGCTCGACATTTTTAATTCTAAGAGAGACAAAACTCAAATAGAATTTGAAAATCAAAGAAAATATTTTAAAGACTTGGTCTTCACTTGTTTAAATAAATTCATTTATTTTTTTACTTTGCTTCTTATAACATCCAGAAAGACAATTTTAGAAAAAAATACAACCTTAAAAATGATTTTAGGATTTTTATACACATATACCTTTTTACCTTTTAAATTCTTTCTTCTTTTTTCCTGACAATTTAAATCAATGTTCAAGTATTTTTTTTGTATTATTGTAAAGAATAATAAATACATTTTAATTTAATTCTTCATTTTAGCTTCTGTTTTTTTGACGAAGAATATTTGTGAAATATTTCTTCAAATTTATTATGATTAAAATTCCCCAAAAATATTCTGGCAAATCTAAAAAAATCTGTAGAATCAAATTTAAATCTTATTTCAAAGTCTTTTGAATTTCTTTTAAAATTCTTGTTCTGGAAAATCTAGAAGAAATAATGATTTGTCTTTGTTAGACACATAGTAGGCTTCACGGTGGCAGAGGGGTTAGTGCGTCTGCCTCACAATACGAAGGTCCTGCAGTCCTGGGTTCAATTCCAGGCTCGGGATCTTTCTGTGTGGAGTTTGCATGTTCTCCCCGTGAATGCGTGGGTTCCCTCCGGGTACTCCGGCTTCCTCCCACTTCCAAAGACATGCACCTGGGGATAGGTTGATTGGCAACACTAAATTGGCCCTAGTGTGTGAATGTGAGCGTGAATGTTGTCTGTCTATCTGTGTTGGCCCTGCGATGAGGTGGCCAACACCTTACCCCGCCTTCCGCCCGATTGTAGCTGAGATAGACGCCAGCACCCCCCGCGACCCCAAAAGGGAATAAGCGGTAGAAAATGGATGGATGGATAGACACATAGTTTGGTCCAATTTGTTATATATTCTAACAAAGTGCAGATTGGATTTCAACCTATTTAAAACATGTCATCAAAATTCTAAAATTAATCTCAATCAGGAAAAAATACTAATGATGTTCCATAAATTATTTTTTTATTTTTTTCAAAAATATTTGAATTAGCTAGTTTTTCTCTTCTTTTTTACGGTTGAATTTTGAATTTCAAAGAGTCGAAATTGAAGATAAGCTATGTTTCAAAATCTAATTTTCATTTTTTTCCTGTTCTCTCCTCTTTTAAACCTTTCAATTAAGTGTTTTTGTCATCATTTATTCTCTACAAAAAAACTTCCGTAAAAGGAAAAAAAATGTACGATGGAATGACGGACAGAAATACCCATTTTTTATATATTTAGATTTATTTATTAAAGGTAAATTGAGCAAATTGGCTATTTCTGGCAATTTATTTAAGTGTGTATCAAACTGGTAACCCTTCGCATTAATCAGTACCCCAGAAGTAGCTCTTGGTTTCAAAAAGGTTGGTGACCCCCGCTTTAACGTATATTAGCAATCTATGAGTAGTTCTGAGTTCAGTCCCTGGCTCGGATTCTTTCTGTGTGGAGTTTGCATGTCCTTCCCGTGACTGCGTGGGTTCCCTCCGGGTACTCCGGCTTCCTCCCACTTCCAAAGACATGCACCTTGGGATAGGTTGAATGGCAACACTAAATTGGCCCTAGTGTGTGAATGTGAGTGTGAATGTTGTCTTTCTATCTGTGATGAGGTGGCGACTTGTCCAGGAGGTACCCAGCCTTCCGCCCGAATGGAGCTGAAATAGGCTCCAGCACCCCAGCCCTGTGACCCCAAAAGTGGCAAGCGGTACAAAATGGATGAATTTCCAACAGGCACATTCCCAGACAAAATGAAATTGTTTGTTTAGATGGTGATAAACACTAGTTAACAAACTACAGACCTGTAGCTACACTTCCACAATATTCTAAAATCCTCGAAAAAATTTTCAACAACAGATAAGAAAAATTAATTAATAAATGTGGGACATTTGCAGAGAAACAATTCCGATACAGAGCTAATATTTAAACTTCGATGGCAAGTAAGTTACCAATGCAACAGATAATAAACAGTGTGCAGCAGCAGTGTTTATGGATCTAACTAAATCCTTTGGCACATTTAATTATAAATCTTAAGTAATAAATTTGAATGATATGGAATCAGAGGGTCGGTCTTGAACTGGATAAGAAGTTACTTAATCAACAGCACTCAATTTATGAAAAAAGGTGACGTTATGTCAACAGCGCTGAAGCTATCTTGCGGCGTACCTCAGGGATTTATACTGGGACCAAAATTGTTCAATATTTATATCAACAATATTTGTAAAGTTACAAAAGACTTTAGGTTAACATTATTTGCAGATGACACGACTGTGTTTTGTTCAGGAGAAAACACACAAAAGCTCATACAAATAACAGAATGAATTAACACATTAAAAAGATGGTTTGACAAAAACAGACTTTCTTTTGAATCTTAGACAAAAATAATGCTACTTGGTAACAGTTCAGTTTCAGTTTATTTTAAACATGCATACAATACAATGTAATGAATGCATCACATATTTCCAGTTGTTTCATTACCGCACTTCTGAAAAAAAGTAGGCAGAAGGCAGAAGCAGATCTTAGTAGAAGAGAGAAGTCAGACACAAATACAAATAGACAGTCAACATTGAAAGAATAACATAAATCAATTTTTGGGGTGAAATAATAGACGATCAAATGAACTGGAAATCTCATATAAATATATACAGCATAAGTTGGCAAAAAATATTTCTAAAATGAACAGAGCAAAATATGTTTTAGACCAGAAATCACTTCATAACTAGTGTTACCATATCCAAGTTATTGTGCAGAAATATGGGGAAATAACTACAAAAGTACATTTCATTCAATAAGAGTGTTACAAAAAAGGTAAATTAGAATCATAATGTTGGATATAGAGAACATACAAACCCTCACGTTATTTAATCGGAAATAATGAAATTCAGTGATATGGTGCATTTGCAAAAAACTAAAATTATGTATTAAGACAAGAATGTACCAAAACATATTCTCAAAAAAGTAGGAGAAATATAACTTCAAAGAAAAATGTAATTTAAAACATCTGTATGCACGTACAACACTTCAGACCTTTAGCATATCAGTATGTGGAATTCAATTATGGAATTGGTTAAGCAAATAAGTAAGACAATGCACTAATATGATGCAGTTTAATAGTTTGTTCAAACACAGAGTGTTTACAATGTATAAGGAAGAAAAACAATAATATTTATTGTAAATAAGATATGATTCATCTCTTTTTGTGAATCTTAACTGACTTAACTATTTATGAAGAGAACAGTTGTATTTAAAAACGTTGATATAACTGTGCTAAAAACTGAAAACGTGAAGTGAACATATATGTGTAAGAAACTGCTATTAAGTGGAAAATGGTTGCTGCTTCTTACTCCTTTTCGAGCATGTTGTCAGGAGAAATGGAAAATACGTTATGTATCATGTTGAAACTGCATTCATGTTCAAAATGAAGTTCAACTAACAGGTCGGGGTTACCATTCAATCATTTTATAAACAAAGTGGCCTTATATTTTAAAATCTTTTGTGTGACCACTGGTGGAAAAAGCATGAACATCCCCTGGTTTTTAATATATTTTCTGTTTAACCGGCAAATATTATTGTAAACATGGGATGTCCATACGTTTTCCGCTGAGGGCTCCATACAGAACAATTAAATGATACATGTTGTAAGTTAAAGATGCTAATCTCCATCCAATATGTATTCAACATCCATCCATCCATCCATTTTCTACCGCTTATTCCCTTTTGGGGTCGCGGGGGGCGCTGGCGCCTATCTTAGCTACAATCGGACGGAAGGCGGTGTACACCCTGGACAAGTCGCCACCTCATCGCAGGGCCAACACAGATAGACAGACAACATTCACACTCACATTCACACACTAGGGCCAATTTTTAGTGTTGCCAATCAACCTATCCACAGGTGCATGTCTTTGGAAGTGGGAGGAAGCCGGAGTACCCGGAGGGAACCCACGCATTCACGGGGAGAACATGCAAACTCCACACAGAAAGATCCCGAGCCTGGGATTGAACCCAGGACTGCAGGACCTTCGTATTGTGAGGCAGACGCACTAACCCCTCTATCTCATTAATAAGAAAAATGGCCACCAGGCCACACTTTGGACACCCCTGTTCTAAAATCCTTTTGACTATTCCATTGTCAGTTCATCTCGACCATAAAATAATTTGTTGGAGACGACAAACCGGGAACATTTTAGAAATCGTTTACTTGAATGCGTGTCATTCATTTGCTCAGAACTTGGAAAAAGATTTATCCAAAGTCCCATCAGGATGTATTTTATGCTAGGCTATCTGAACAAACCATTCATATCTAAACTTTGTGTCATAGGTCATGAAGCCAATTAGTGAAATATTTGATAATATACCTCATTAATAAGAAAAATGGCCCCCAGGCTACACTTTGGACACCCCTGTTCTAAAATCCTTTTGACTATTCCGTTGTCAGTTCTACTCGACCATAAAATAATTTTTTGGAGACAACAAAAAAAGAATATATGGTTAGAATAAACAAAAAAAAAAAACACATTTAAAAAAAAAAGTATGTATCTTGTTTTTTAAGTTGTTTTAAAAAAAAATAGAAAACACGTATGGAATAGTGCTCTAAAATGCTTAATTCTTATAATCAAATTAATCACAAATCGTACACAAATTTTGTTGACAGAATGTCATCCGGGAACATTTTAGAAATATTTTACTTGAATGCGCGTCATTCATTTGCTCAGAACTTGGAAAAAGATTTATCCAAAGTCCCATCAGGATATATTTTAAAGTGAAATTTACTAGTACAGTCAGAGTTTCCTCACTCATCTTTGCACTGGCGTACATTGACCTGATCACTGACCGTATAACAACTAGCACCACCTTTCAGATCTGTTGTTAAGGTAAAAGAGCATGAACGGAAAAAAAATTATTGCATGAATAATCTAAGTGTGTGCATGTTAATGCGATATGTTTTTGTAATTACCCACGTGAAATAACTGGTTTTATTTTTGGTGAATTATTTCAAAAAAAATATTAACGTAGGGAATCAAATCAAATCAAATCAAATCAAATCAACTTTATTTATATAGAGGGTTCATATTGCTCCATTTCAGGCTGTGGGTTAATCATTTTGCAATGCAGTATGCTGAAAATGATGGGAAACGCCATTGTATATAGCAACTGATGTTGTGGCCAAAGTTAGAATTGCTGCAAAACACATTTTAAGATATCCAACACTCTTTTGCCATCTGGCAGCTAAAGTGTATAGTGCGCCCCCTGTATTTCGTCTTGTTTAATGTGTCAGGTAAGTCGCAACAAATGGGGCCACATGAATCCCCTTCCTACTGTACTCACACTTTAGAATTTGGATAAATCATTATTAATCACAGGATAATACTTGCTTGCATAATTTAAAAGAACTTTAAAAAAGAGCCCAATATTTGGACACAAATGAAATTTCATTGTAAGAATGTTACACAGCAGGAACATTTTTTAAATGTTTTACTTGAACGCACATTTATTTCTCTCACAATGTGTTAACTTTTGTGGTATCTAAAGTCCAGTCTTGGTGTATTTTGAGGTAATCATCCACGGGTAAGGTAAAGGAGCATGTACGCTCAAAATTAATCTAAGTATGTACAGAACATGATTAATGTAATTTTTTTTGTGATAAACAACATGAGTAAACTTGCTATCATTTACAGCCCTAATGAATATCAGAGTGACCTTCATCCTTACATACCCTCCTTGCAAAATTAAAAAAAAAGATAACATATTTGTTTACGGCTGTGGTAAAATAGACAATGTATGTAATCAGTGAGAGAAACACTGAGAATAAATTCAATATTCAAGTGCTGTTTTGGGCCCGCGATGAGGTGGCGACTTGTCCAGGGTGTACCCCGCCTTCCGCCCGATTGTAGCTGAGATAGGCGCCAGCGCCCCCCGCGACCCCGAAAGGGAATAAGCGGTAGAAAATGGATGGATGGATGGAAGTGCTGTTTTACGGGGAGATTTTATTGCGAAGTAGCTGCAGTGAAAATGTCATGTTGAAACTATGGAATGTAAGTGGTTAACAAGTCCACTATGGAGATTATTGTGTTCTATTTATTCACCTTATGACTCTCTTGGTCTAAGGTTGGCTTTTGTAAGGTCAAAGATGAAGACAACATTTTCCCCCAGGGGACATACTGTAATGATCAACATTGCCTTAGTCAGCGCCTTTTTTCCCCATCCTTCTGTCCAGCAAGTATATCACCAATGTACATCCTGAATCTTTATATAAATAAACACACGCATTCTCCTCTAGGGAGTGCTCAAAATGCTCATGTTGTCGATAAGAAATCAAGCATTTTAAATTTGTTTTCTTTTGTTTATTTTTTTAGCCTTAATTGCCACTTCAGGAAATGATTCAATTATGTCATAAAGCATTTTTGCCACATTGCATTCCGGTACAGGGATAAAGCAAATCTAACACCCGCTATGTGGATTTTATGCACAATAACGTTGGGAAAATAAATGTACAGAGCATTGACATGTGATTTTATCCTCTGAAGGGATAATCTCTTCACAGGTACACACTATGTCCTGTCAAACACAAATGTTAAAGAAAGTACATTGGTGTGAAAACCCGTAGATGGTAGGTAGCCCTCCCTGTAAAGTCGGACCATCCATCCGTTTCCTATACCGCTTGTCTCTTTCAGGGTTGTGAGGAGGCTGGAACCTCTCCTAGCTGAATTCAGGCGGAAAGCAGGGTAAACCCTGGACTATTGCCACTTCATCGCAGGGCCAACACAGATGGACAACCATTCACTCTCACACACTTTCCATATTTAGTTTTTATTCAAAATGAATACTGTAAGCATGGATTACAGTATTCATTACAACTCAACACATATTAAGCTAATATACTGTACAATTTTCATAGTTTGAAAAATTTATATTTTCTTGAGTTAAAATATATAGTGTCGGAGGCTTCTTTGATTTATGAAAGAGGAAATTTGGGGCAAATGAGAGGTTTAATGGTGCTACATCCAAGTGAACAAAAATAAACCAAATAGTTTCTCATCTTTCTTTTTTCACATTGTGACCTTTGACCTACATAATTTCTGGAGCCTGGGTTATACTATTCAACAGATCTGTGTAAAATTTCAGCAGCTTATCTCACTAAGGGTCCATGTTTCCATGGGTTTTCTTTACAGTCAACAGAGATCATAAAGATTATTCTTACGTAACTTTGTGCACATGTTGCCAGTTTAATGTGACACACAGTAGCCTGTAGGTTGTTAAGTGTACAGGAAGAGGAGAAGGCACAGACAGGAGGGGCGTAGTATGAGCTCTATCTACCTATATATATATGTATATATATATATATATATATTTATATACATATATATATTAGGGCTGGGCAACGATTACAAATTTTAATCGAAGTTAATCGCACTATTTCTCCGATTAATCGCGAGGAACTGCTTCAACAGTTCTTTAGTATAATAAAAAAAAAACATCTGCTGGTTATGTTTCTTAAACTGGCTCATGCTAAAACAATGGTTCAATCAATCAATCAATGTTTACTTATATGGCCCTAAGTCACTAGTGTCTCAAAGGGCTGCACAAACCACAACACAAACCACTACGACATCCTTGGTAGGCCCACATAAGGGCAAGGAAAACTCACACCCAGTGGGACGTCGGTGACAATGATGACCCAGTGGAACGTCGGTGATAATGATGACTATGAGAACCTTGGAGAGGAGGAAAGCAATGGATGTCGAGCGGGTCTAACATGATACTATGAAAGTTCAATCCATAATGGATCCACACAGTCGTGAGAGTCCAGTCCAAAGCGGATCCGACACAGCAGCGAGAGTCCCGTTCACAGCGGAGCCAGGAGGAAATCATCCCAAGCGGAGGCGGATCAGCAGCGCAGAGATGTCCCCAGCCGATACACAGGCAAGCAGTACATGGCCACCGGATCGGACTGGACCCCCTCCACAAGGGAGAGTGGGACATAGGAGAAAAAAGAAAAGAAACGGCAGATCAACTGGTCTAAAAAGGGAGTCTATTTAAAGGCTACAGTATACAAATGAGTTTTAAGGTGAGACTTAAATGCTTCTACTGAGGTTTGAGTTCTTTACTTAATCCATTCCATAGTTTAATCCCACATCCCGATACACTAAATGCATTTTAGGTTGTGCATGTATTTAAATGCCTGCGATGACGTTGCTACTTGTCCAGGGTGTACTCCGCCTTTCCCCCGAATGCAGCTGAGATAGGCTCCAGCGACCCCCCGCAACCCCCAAAAAAGGGAAAAGCGGTGGGAAATGGATGGATGGATGCATTTAAATGCTTTCGGTTCCATTTATTTTTATTTTTATTTTTGAGAGGGTATTTCTCTTCTTTTGATGAGAAATACTGTTGTATATTTCTGGGCAGTCCATTATTTGCCTTGCACATGATTTGTGCAGTTACCAGATCAGTTAATTTCAATATTTTAGAATCAATGATCAGATAATTTGTGTGTTTTCTAAATCTATTTTTATGTATTATTCTGAGTGATCTTTTCTGCAGTACTGTTAGTGAATCAAATGCTCATCCATCCATTTTCTACCGCTTGTCCCTTTTGGGGCTGCGGGGGGTTGCTGGCGCCTATCTCAGATGCATTTGGGCGGAGGGCGGTGTACACCCTGGACAAGTCGCCACCTCATCGCAGGGCAGTGAATCAAATGTACTTTTATAATTGTTCCCCCATACCTTTACACAGTAACTCAGGTATGGTAACGCCAATGAACAGTACACAGTATGGAGTGATCCAGTTGTTCTTTTGCCTTATTCAACACTGAAATATTTCCCGTCACATCATGTTGTATGTACGTGTCGTGTGGTTTCCTGCTCATCTTAATGTCTATTATAACTCCTAAAATTTGTATATTTAAATAAATAGAACAGCGGACACTTTCTCTTATCTCATCTCCTGTTGGCCTAAGCCTTTCCCAGTAGTAGACAATCATCAGTACTTACATTGTGGTGAAGATTAAATGGCGTGAAACCAAAGGCACAAGGCTGACTCCCTTCTATTTATCTACCTGCAACTGTTTGCTCAATGAACATGAGGATAAGGCCACCAAACAAGTGCTTACTATGGCTGGCATCCTGGTTCTGAATTATCCCTTTGATTAAAACCACAGAAAGGATTCACAGATTAACTTTATTGTCAAACCAGCACACACAAGGTAGCACAGAAGTTTTAAGATTTTGATTTTGCCCAATGAGTACAGCAAGAATGATAGTACTGTTTGTTCATAATACTGTACATAGGATATGATCTAAATATGATAGGTTATGAATTGCATTGATTAATAGGTGTAGATTAAGTGGAATTGATTGCGATAGATTAGAGTGTAAAAAAATGACGGCAAACCAAACCAAATAAAAGTCCAGTTTAGCACAGTTAATCTACATCTAAAACACATCATTGTGGTCTATATAATTTTGAGCAGGTCTGCTTTGGTGTAAAGTTGGGGTAGATTTTGGTCCACAATCACATTTCTAACCCTTTTGTTTGTGTCTGTCTGCAAGACGTTTTTGGAGGTGTTCTTAGTTTGCAAGTGAAACCACACCCCATCAGCTCCAAAAGTATCACAATCACCAATATTTATTTTCCAGACACAGTCGAAAATAAACTTCATAATCATTTAATAGTTTCAGCAGTAATTGCTGTCAAAAGTGCATCGATAAAGTCTTGAGCACTTGAATGCTTATGTACATGTGATTTTTAAGTTTTTACTTTAATACATTTGCAAAATAATAATACAAAAAACATTTTCACATTGTCATTATGGAGTATTGTCTGTAAATGTTTAAAGACCAAGATTCATTTATTTTATTTTGGAATGAGGCTGTAACATAACAAAATGTGTAAAAAGTGAAGCACTGTGAATACTTTCGGAATGCACTGTACATTTAAACCATATTTTTGTGTTCTAGATACTGTATCCTCTAGAACACATGTTGCGTATATTTTGCTCCACAGTTACATGTATAGTCATTTTTTTGCTGTTAGAAAAAAAATCTGTGAGGGTACATCACTGTCGTCGTGCGGGTTCCACTGACCACCACGGAGGGACATCTCTTTTGCAGGTTTGACTCAGGGGCGTCGCCAGACATATTTCACTGGGGCACGTGCCCCACTGTTGATCTGCAGTGCCCCAGTAAAAAATTCACCAATAAAAAAAAAAAACACTAAAGAGTTTTAAGTCTACATAACATAGACAACAGCGCACATACAACTTAGTATGGTAATTGATTGCTACTGTATTCACTCCACTAACAATGAGCACATGGCTAATTAATATGGTAATTTTTATAACGTTAGCCAACAACAATTTGTTAATTATATTATTTTGATTTTGATTTGACTCAAACTGCAACTCTTAGATGGATTTAAGAAAGTTATTCGCCCGCAGCAAAGAATAAGCAGCGGAATGAGAGATGTAAGTGAAGTCCTAGCTAGGTAGGCAACATCATTGTCTTAAGTTGATGCTAAGTTAGCTAACGTTATTCCTTGTATCAAGACAAACATATTCAATTGCTGTACGAGCTGTCGGGGGAATTTCTAATGAACATGAAACATAATGTTGGTTATTGTCTGCTGGTTCTGCTCAGGACCTCTGCATCAATGACGATTTTGCGTAAGCATGTGTGAGTTGAGTGCTTCTCAAATGGTTTTATCTTCAGGAAGAAAAATATTTTTCCATATCAAGTCGTGAGCCAATTTTTAAATCATTCAAATTTATTTCACAGAAAAATAGCACAGTAGACTTGTCTTGTTAATCGGTGTGACTTTGACTAAAATAATCTTGTTTTGTCACCAGAAAAATGGCTACAGCTAAAGCATCTGGTTTTGTTTCCAGAAAAAATAGTAACATTTCTGTATTTGTTTTCAGAAAGATGGCTGAAAATATCGGGTTTTGTTGCCCCATTAAGATTTTCTTTTAAATATATTTCCATGTCTGTCCTGAGTCCTCCTCCAACTTGTTAGTCTGTTTGCCTTTTGCTAAAATACTCACTAATAGTCACTAGAAAAAAGGCTAAAATAACCTGGTTTTGTTGCCACAATTTGATTTTTTTCTCCCTAAACTTTTTTTTTCCATGCACACATCTGACTGCGACTCACTGAAAATGACACACAATCCACTTTTATGTCACGACCCACCAGTTGGGAGCCACTGGTCAACTGTATTACAGTTACTGTAATATTTCCATGTCCGTCCAGAGTGATTGACCACTTTGCAAAAATGAAAACGAGACGTTACAGTTTACTTCTCAGAAAATGATTCCCTGAACAGACACACAACAGTTGTTAATTTATTCTACTACTGTGGCTTTATTGTTTTGTGTATCTTTTATAGTTTTGTGTATCTGAAATAGGATTAGCCACATTGCCATAAATGGAAATTAAATAATATAAAAGAACCCAGAGATGTAGGGGTGCTTTATTTTTTGTTTTACTTTTGTAGATGTTAAATTTGCAGATGATTACTGCAAAATATATTTCAAAAAGATTCATCGCTCTTCCTTTTTGCTTTTACCAGTAGCAGTTTAGAAGTCAGGAGTAAAAAAGTGCACAAGTAGGTCAAATACATTAGTTAATTTCAGGTGGTTAATCAACATAATCCGATATGATATGGGGCGGCATAGCTCGGTTGGTAGAGTGGCCGTGCCAGCAACTTGAAGGTTGCAGGTTCGATTCCCGCTTGTGCCATCCTAGCTACTGCCGTTGTGTCCTTGGGCAAGACACTTTACCCACCTGCTCCCAGTGCCACCCACACTGGTTTAAATGTAACTTAGATATTTGGTGTCACTATGTAAAGCGCTTTGAGTCACTTGAGAAAAGCGCTATATAAATATAATTCACTTCATAGTTTAAAACACTATTTGTGTATTTTTTATGTTAAATAAGTGCTAAAAATGTTTTTGCTTGCGCGCTTTGCTTGCTCACATGAATTATTTGTGCCCCAGGTGTGCCCCAGTACAGTATTAGGTCTAGTGACGCCCCTGGTTTGACTCGCTGTATTTTTCAAAACGCTTTTCAGCTCCCGTCGCGCTCTCACTGCTCGCTCCTCCGTGTCCTTCAGTCGGCCGCGTCCTTGTCTCTCGTGTGCTGCAGGTACTGCGTGTTCTCTAACTCCTTCTGCCCCGATCTCTCCTCCTTCTCCCCTTTTATACATCATGAGGAGTTAAGTTGATTGTGTACAGGAGCGCGATCCGCGCACCTGAATTCGATTGTGGCGTCGCTCCTGGCACGCCCTGCCTTGCTGCTCGTTCGCATCCTCCGCCTCCTTGCCGCCATCTTGGGCTAGGCTCCAGCGTGCCCTGCCGCTCCGTCGGACCGTCGGCTCCGCCTCTACAAAAAAACATTCAGTCTAAACCTGGGCCCCTGGAGACAGGGTCGAGACTGAGGCCAAGGGGGGGGGGAACACATAGCCATAGCACACATTATGTGTGCATAAGGGAAACATCACAGAACACAAAGGACATTAAAAACATTAAAAGAGCAGAGCTGATGCAACCAGCCACTTCTACACACAGCCACAAAAGTAAAACAAACAAAAAAAAAAAAAACATATACAGTGTGGTGGCCTCTGTGGTGTTCCACGCCATCGTCTGCTGGGGTGTGGAAGCATGGCCGGAGACAGGAGCAGACCCAACATAGAAACTAAGAGAGCCGACTACACCCTCGGCCGCCCACTAACTCTCGGCCATTGTCCAGTCCGCATGGATGAGCGAGGATACGTCCAAGGAGACAGAGGTATCCGATACCTGCTCATTCAGCCAAGACACTGTGAAGCTTGTCCGTTCTGGCGCTCAGCGATAGCTCCGCAGCCCTGCCTCTTCATCCGCATCTCCTCTAGTCTTTCCAAATGGACTCTGGCGTGGCAGAGACCCAGCAGCTGGTCTCCATTGCCAAAAGGCTCCTGGGAGGCAGATCCAGAAGTTTACGAACAAGCACCGCAGAAGTCACGAAAGTGCTACCCCTTGTCACACAGTCCCAAAGGGTCCCGAATCAAAAGGCAAAAAAACACATGACAACAAGAAAGAAACCTCAGGAACACAAAAGGATGATACAAGAGCACAAAGCTCCTGCCACCAGCAACCACTACAGGGGAACCATCTTGGAAAAAATAAATCTTAAATTAAATCTAGTCTTCTCTCTAGTGACCATGTAGGGACAATCTTTGTTTGCTATGTATATAGACAACCTTCCAAACAGTTGCCAGTTTGTCACTTGCCATCTTAATGTTGACACCGACCTCTATTTAATAATACAACTTTAACATTTGACAACCAAATAATAAAACAAGGTGACTCTGTAAAAAATCTGGGTATTATCTTCGACCCAACTCTCTCCTTTGAGTCACACATTAAAAGCGTTACTAAAACGGCCTTCTTTCATCTCCGTAATATCGCTAAAATTCGCTCCATTTTGTCCACTAAAGACGCCGAGATCATTATCCATGCGTTTGTTACGTCTCGTCTCGATTACTGTAACGTATTATTTTCGGGTCTCCCCATGTCTAGCATTAAAAGATTACAGTTGGTACAAAATGCGGCTGCTAGACTTTTGACAAGAACAAGAAAGTTTGATCATATTACGCCTGTACTGGCTCACCTGCACTGGCTTCCTGTGCACTTAAGATGTGACTTTAAGGTTTTACTACTTACGTATAAAATACTACACGGTCTAGCTCCAGCCTATCTTGCCGATTGTATTGTACCGTATGTCCCGGCAAGAAATCTGCGTTCAAAAGACTCCGGCTTATTAGTGATTCCTAGAGCTCAAAAAAAGTCTGCGGGCTATAGAGCGTTTTCCGTTCGGGCTCCAGTACTCTGGAATGCCCTCCCGGTAACAGTTCGAGATGCTACCTCAGTAGAAGCATTTAAGTCTCATCTTAAAACTCATCTGTATACTCTAGCCTTTAAATAGACCTCCTTTTTAGACCAGTTGATCTGCCGCTTCTTTTCTTTCTCCTATGTCCCCCCCTCCCTTGTGGAGGGGGTCCGGTCCGATGACCATGGATGAAGTACTGACTGTCCAGAGTCGAGACCCAGGATGGACCGCTCGTCGGGACCCAGGATGGACCGCTCGCCTGTATCGGTTGGGGACATCTCTACGCTGCTGATCCGCTTGAGATGGTTTCCTGTGGACGGGACTCTCACTGCTGTCTTGGAGCCACTATGGATTGAACTTTCACAGTATCATGTTAGACCCGCTCGACATCCATTGCTTTCGGTCCCCTAGAGGGGGGGGGGTTGCCCACATCTGAGGTCCTCTCCAAGGTTTCTCATAGTCAGCATTGTCACTGGCGTCCCACTGAATGTGAATTCTCCCTGCCCACTGGGTGTGAGTTTTCCTTGCCCTTTTGTGGGTTCTTCCGAGGATGTTGTAGTCGTAATGATTTGTGCAGTCCTTTGAGACATTTGTGATTTGGGGCTATATAAATAAACATTGATTGATTGATTGATTGAAAACACATTTATTAATGTACCTGCAAATAATTCCTCTATAGCTGGGCAGCAGTTGACAGAATCTCTAGTTAACATTTCAACCTGGCTTCAAAAATCTCAATTAACACAGAATGTTCAGAAAACAGTCTTCATTTGCTTATCAATTCAAGCAGAACCTTCAAACAACTTATTTAATGTATACATAGGTAATTAAATTATCCAAGAAGTTAAAGAGACATAGTATTTGACTTGACAATAATCTAAACTTCCAGAGCCAAGTAAAAAGTGTGTGTAAAAACAATTTGAACTGCTTTCATTTCATTAGAAGAGAACTGTGTCAAGCTGCTCTGTTGTATCTACACACGATATTCCTTCATTTCTCCTGTTGTCCCCCTCATGGTCGTAAACTTCACCCACAGTCTGACGGAAAACAAACAATGACATTCGACTACAAAATTACAACACTCCAAGAGAATACGAAACAATATGATCTTCACTTACAGACATTCATACGGCAACACAAATGATTGGTGAACAGGAAAGTATGGAACTGAAAGCTTTCAGCAGCATAGATTACAATAGTCTAGAATTAGGTAAGGATTTAGATGCAGATACAAATGTTTTCTTCCACACCAGGAATAATTGTTTTTTTATACAAACTAACAATATGACGGAAACACAAAACAAGCTGTCGATTATTCATTTTAACAGCAAAGTTTGTATGCTAACCACAACAATGTGAAGCATTTTTTGAAACAATTCAACAAACCCTTCAAAGTTATCGCTATCTCAGAAACATGGATGGATGCAAAAAAGGGAATGGATTTTGACCTGGAAAGATATGAACTAAATTATATAAATAGAACTAACAAGAACGGAGGGGGAATAGCTGTGTACTTGATGAAGAACCTCAACTACAAAGTGGTAAAAAATGTGTCACTAGCTATTGCTAATATCTTAGAATGTATTACCATTGAAATATGTCAGGAAAAAAACAAAAACGTACTCATCAGTTGTATGTACGGATCACCAGAGTCAAACATTGATACGTTTGAGAACTGGATTAAGGCAACTTTTACTGAAATCAGTCAAACAATAACTTTCTTATGTGGAGACTTCAACATTGACCTCTTGAACCCAAACAAACAAAAGCCCACAGATTACTTTGACACAATGTATAGCCTGAGTTTTTATCCTAAAATCACAAGGCAAAGCAGAATCTCAGGACGCAACGCCACAATTATTGATAATATTTTTACTAATACTACAAGTGGTCTGCTAATATCCGACATCAGTGATCATCTGCCAGTTTTAATAATCTATGATGGAAACTACTGTATGGTTTTCAGGAAAGAACACACAGAAGCTACTAGAAGTAACAGAAGAAATTATCAAATTAAAAAGATAGTTTGACAGAAACAGACTGTCTTTGAATCTCAGTAAAACTAAAATAATGCTATTTGGTAACAGTAGAAGGGAAAGTCAAACACAAATACAAATAGAGAGAGAAGACACTGAAAGGGTAAAAGAGAACACATTTTTGGGTGTAATAATAGATGATCAAATGAACTGGAAATCTCATATAGAAATATACAACAAAGTAGCAAGAAACACGTCAATAATTCATCAATTTCTACTGCTTATTCCCTTAGGTGGGTTAGGGGTTAGTGCATGTGCATCATAATAAGAAGGTCCTGGGTTCAATCCCCAGGCTCGGGGACTTTCACTGTGGAGTTTGCATGCTCTCCCCGTGACTGCGTGGGTTCCCTCCGGGCACTCTGGTTTCCTCCCACATCCAAAGACATGCACCTGTAGATAGGTTGACACTGATGAGGTGGCGACTTGTCCAAGGGGATCCCCGCCGTTAGCTTGGTTAGGCTTCAGCACACCTGCTACCCCGAGATGCACAAGCGGTAGAAAATGGATGGATGGAATAATGGGTGCATCAACAAAAGGATTGAGCAAAGATTGTGAATACTTATGTGCTTGTGATTTTTATCTAGAGAATTTTTAATACATTTACGAATATTTAAAAACAACTTCAAATTGTCAGTATGGGGTAGTGTGTGTAGAAATTCGAGGACAAAAATGGAGTTATTCAATTTTGGACTAAGGCTGTAACTAAAGTTGTCCCAATACCAATAATTTGGTTCCGGTACCAAAATGTATATTGATACTTTGATACTTTTCCAAATAAAAGGAACTACGAAAAACTTTAGTATTGCCTTTATTTTAACATAAAATCTTACAATATAATAAACATATGTTTTCTATTGCACTCAAATAAGAATTTTAGAATGTTAAAATATAAATTAAAGGGTATTAAACACATTGGGCTTTTCTTGTTGCACTCAAAGAACCATTTACAATGTTCCATATTACATATAGTCTGCCATAATCAAGGATTAGATCAGAATATATTAAAAAGCTTTATTGACATTACATTAAATGCTTCATTATTTATGGCTGCCACTCCTGGTCTGTGCTTTAAGAAAAATACATTTATTAGTAAGTACTAAAAACAAAACTTGGGATGAATGTACCCGGATAAGATACATAGCAGGTAAAACACACATTTGTTAAAGAGAAAACACAAATTGTAGCAATTTATTTCACAATTTAGTCATTTCACTTGATTTAGTTGACATGGGCGGTTTTAACTCCGCTAATATTTGGCATCAAGCCATGTAGCTCTGTGCGTGTCTACATGTTATGTATCTACATGCGCACAGCAGGGGAGCTGGTTTACCTATGAGAGTAGCGTGTGTGTGTTTGCAAGAATGGCCACGTGTTGTCTCAGTGATGTCAGTGAGTGAGTGGGTGAGTAAAGAGAAAGAGAGGTACCGCGTGCACTGCGCAGTAGAGTGATGAATGGTTCCGGTTGTGTCCTGCAAAACTATTAACAAAGCAACCAGATTGTCACGAATCGGCGGCCTCATCATTCTGACCGGAAAGTGGAGCTCAGCAGACCCTTTGCCGGGTAAAGTGAAGAGTGTTACCCCTGACGAAAACATCAACCCTGCAAGGAACGTCTGCCATGTGATCCTTGACTATGGTCTGCACCGGAGCTGATCAGCAGGACAGGTATAACAACTACATTATTACCTGTCACTCTTTGATTGATTGATACTTTTATTAGTAGATTGCACAGTTCAGTACATATTCCGTACAATTGACCACTAAATGGTAACACCCGAATAAGTTTTTCAACTTGTTTAAGTTGGGGTCCACGTTAATCAATTCATGATCTTCATAACTCATTGTGCAGATCTGAATGCTTATTATTTAAATGTTTACCTAAGTTTGAAGCAACGGTGGTAATACTCCATATTGCACTTCACTCACCTTCTTTATTAACCAGTAGTATTGTCGCTTTTTGCCATTCTTCTCCATCACGATGTTATTGCTTGTATGTCCTTCGTGTGTGCGTCTTGACACACTTAGCATCATGCGCCTCAGATCCGTAGTCACCGCCGCACAACGGTATTTGGATGAAAGAACGGTACCGGTATTTTTCAAAGGTAGTATAGTAACCGATTTCAATTAATTAGTATTGCGATACTTTATTAGCACCGGTATATCGTACCACCCTTGATGTAACATAACGAAATGTGGAAAAACTGGAGCGCTGTAACTACCTTCCGGATGCACTGTACCTATAGCGTGTGTGCTATTGTGTGCTTAGCCGTTGTGTAGCTGATAGCTCCAAGTAGCCTATTGCCTACAACGTTTTCCCTTTGTGAATGACTTCACTAAAATGCAAGGAAAGACCAACATTGCGTGCTTATTGGAGGACATTTTGATAACTGGGTGTCCCACTTTCCACAAGTTAATGGGCTGTAGGACTGCTTAAATAGAATACTTTAAACTAATATCAAACCAATATTAATATCGGATCAGGGCACCCATGAAAAATTCCATAGAACTCTTAGTTGCAGTCTAAATTTTATCTTATTTATCTCCCTATGAACCCAACAACACACAAAATCTAACTTGGCCTTTGTTATAAAAGTTGACGCGACAATGTACATGTCTAGCAAAGGCAGCAATGTAGAAGAACTTAAAAAAAAATATATATATATATAAATAAATGGGTTGTACTTGTATCGCGCTTTTCTACCTTCAAGGTACTCAAAGCACTTTGACACTACTTCCACATTTACCCATTCATACACACTCTGATGGAGGGATCTGCCATGCAAGGCACTAACCAGCACCCATCAGGAGCAAGGGTGAAGTGTCGAGGTTGGCACTAGGTAGGGATTGAACCAGGGACCCTTGGGTTGTGCAAGGCCACTCTTCCACTGCGCCACGCCGTCCCGCGAATAAAAAAATAGATATCAAGTTTGCCTAGCCACCTCTTACTAGAGGTTTCTAAAACTTTCTGCATTTACAAAATCAACAACAAAGTTAAATATGTGCTTATTCAGTGATGTAATTTCACAGTTAAATCAATGCTCTGTGCCAAATACTGCACATAAAGAATGGTTGACAAAATACTCTCCTTTCATTAAAGTAAATCTGCCTCTTACTCTAATCTACACCATTTTCCACAGCTACTTTCATGTGAAACCACCATAGGTCTCCTGTCTGACCCTGTGCTCCGTAATGACAAGTAATGACACCAGTGACACTTGAATTCCTCAGGCGGAAGCACTGCCAACTCAAAAAGCAGCAGTCTGAAAACCTTAGAACTACCAATGACTGTCTGTACTGATTCATATTTACAACATGAAATTATAAGGCAAAAACCCTGAAAATGTGAACTGATCGAGTCGTGCGTGAAATCCCACAGTAGCAGGGACTGTTTTCCACTTGCTGCAGCACATTTTCAACCATCATCTGTGGAAGCTGGAGCAATGAACATTTCTGCGGGTGAAGGTGCCACTCTTTCTTGTGAAACACTGATTAGTGTGCATAAGTTTAACTTTGCCACTGTTTTGCCTTCACGCTTATGATAATTCAACAACACATGCTGTTATAAGCCTATAGGAGAGCTGTCAAGTTACCACAGCAAAGTATACAATTAATCGTTAAAAAAAAAAAAAAAAAATCATGTATAAATGCAGATTAAACACGCAATTTACATTGACCACGCATGCTCCCTTTACCATAACCGTGGAGGCCAATGCATACACCAGTGCAAAGATGATGTGTTTACTAGTATATTATCGACTGGTATACATCAACCCCCTAATTTGCAATATTATTGCAGACTTTTTCAAAACGTGCACTTTTCTCATGAATGTTCTGACATCTTGATGATAAAATAGCATTTGTGTAAAAAAAATATTGGGGTACTTTGACTATTTTTTATTTAATTCCCCCAATGTCAAATGAAAACAATTGATATGTTAAAATGAATCATGAATGAAAAGGATCATAAATAAGTATAAACCAATAATATGTGAACCCTATTTACACATGTACAACATTCTTTAACTGCGATGACTATTAAGGTGCCATTTTGATTTTATAACACACAACAAATACAAACAAAAAATAAATAAAAACATAAGTTTACTCTGTTATATCTTTTCATGGTCCTGCTTTTTTAGTTGAGTTTATTAAATACAGAAATAGATCCCCTGTCAAGTTTGTTCCATAAACTAACACATTTGACTGAGATGTATCTTTCTATTGTCACTTTCTAAAATTTGATCTTTTTTTAAATTTCAGTTTCCTTTAGGTTATAATATTTTTTTTCTTTTTACAAAACTGTGCTTTATAATTTTTTTTTAGAATATTGTACTCTTACCATTTCAATAGATTTCAATAATTTGAATATTGGGTTTGTGGGTTCCTTGTATCCACTTCCACCAATGACTATTACAGAATATTTTCTGTAAAAGGATTACTGGATTTAAATATGTTAAGTCAACTACGATCAATTGAAATTAATCAAAATGATAACGTATCTGATTTTAAAAATGTATCGTTTGACGGAATGCTTAACTATGACGGTACAGTAGTTGAATTACAAAACCAAAATGGTCATGAGATGTGCTGCGAAACTTGAGGTGACGCTTCCTTTTAGACTGAAGACAGAAATGTCATTGTATTAGGTTTTTATCCAATCCATCTTCAACCTATGTGTACCAGTGACGTGCTGTCAGGGGAGGCAAGTGAGGCAGTGCCTCACCTGCCACCTGGTGGCTCAATCATGAGATGTTCCAAAACTAAGTAATAAAATAAGTTTTAATATTTCTCTTTTGGTTTATGCTTTCTATGTGATTTTGGTGTGGTTCCTGTATATATTGATAATTTTCATGGTCAAAATCACAGAAATTCCATGTTTCCTGATCAAAACAATGCAGCAGATGAGAAGTGAGGCAGACACAGGCGGTGCCTCCACGGCTACACACAGTGTGTATTGGGCGTGCGTGTAAGGGGGCGCATGCTTGTTGCCACGTGGAAAAGGCAGGTCTTGAGACAGCAAGTACCTCTGCCTCAAGGTAGGGGGCGATATATTGCCAACTTGCGGTTAGATGCCTCAGCAGTATTCTGATTTGCCACACGGTGAGAAGTGGGGGCGCTCAAGCTAGCAGACGCAGGTCTTTCCAGCAGAAATCAGCATTTTTGTATTTTCTTTTTAACTGTATTTATAACAAACATGGCCTTTTTATTAGAGTAAGCCAGTGTTGGTGAGGATTTTTTGTCAGATGCAAAAATATTTTTTAATTTCTTGGAATGAAATTGAATTAAATGAATGTTTCTGCCAATATGGAGGATTATATACTGTATCCAAGATTAAATACTTCTCTAAACTGGACTTTAAAACAAAATGAATGCGAACATACAAAGTATGTTTTCATGGAGGATAGCTATTACTGCTTCAAATACAAATACAGAAAGATAATATACACTCACAATACTTGATTTAATTTGTTAAAAGCAAATGTGACCAAAAAGTATTTAATAACTTTATCAAATGTTTTTTGGACCCATTTATCATATCATAATATCATTATTATAACGTTTTTATGAAAGCGACTAACTCTTTTTTTTTTGTTCCTGTAACTTTAATGTGCAACCTAAATCAACAATGACTAGAGCTGCACATATGAATTCAAGTAAAAAAAAAAAAAAAAAAAAAAAGAAGAAAAATAGTATGTGTGCCTCACCTGGTGTTTAGTTCACCGCACGTCACTGGTGTCTATTTACGTATGCGTGAAATGGCGGCACAGAGGCTAACAATAAATCTGTGGGGATGAAAGTACAGCACACATTCGGTCTTTGTAAAGAATGTTGCCTGCAAAAGGGGATCCACAGTAAACATTAGTTGCACAGTAAAGAAACAGCAAACGCTTACATGGTCCAAGGAGAAGACCTCAAGACTTTGTTAGACAACAAAAATGTTGGCATAACTAGCTCTTACTAAGAGTTAAATCATCAAGCCACATTTCAATAATGTTTATTTTACACAAAGAATACAATCATATACAAACATTAATAATTTAATCATAAAAAAGTCAACCACACATACAGGTAAATAGCCACAGTGGAGATCTTACAAAAAGGAGTGAGGGAAAATGTAGAAATGGGTTTAACCTTTAGGAAGTAAATCATCTTAGTATATGTAGGCAAGTACTAGGAAAGCATAACAATCCACCAGAGAAATGCACATTAAATGTGACCCAGAAATGTCAGTGGTGGGAAAAAAAACCCTAAAATATTACACACCCTGGTCCTTGAGTGAAAAGGTTTACAACTTACGTGATTTACTATAAAGTTGCGCTGTACATCGTTTCCTCTAATTTAAGGTAGTGTAAGGCAGAAGGTGATCCATGTGACACAACAACTTCAAACATCACCAAATATTTACATTACAATGACTTGAAATTATTTTGAGACTTCAAAATTGACAACAACCCTGCTGTATGGCACTGGGATCTCATAAGTTGCCGTTCACAGCAACACGGTTTCAAGTTTTCTAAGGCGTGTGCAAAAGGCAGGAGAAGAGCAAGTAAAGGCCATGGACAGGAATTCTTAACTGCTTCCCTCAAACTGTTTCAAATAACGTGAACAGAGAGGAAGATTTCTGCTGACTTTGGCACATAACTGAAACACATGTACACATAATTGATCTGCTCTGTTGTTCACCTCGCTGGGTGTCATTTGCATTACTACAGTCATTTCTGTCAGTGCGAGCCCCCAAAGGCAAATAGTAGCAAGGCCATGTCGTCAGAAGAGGTGTGTTTGTGGCTCCTGATGGGCTTTTGGCCAATATTTACAAGATGAATACAATACAATGAAGTGGGGCTGGGTGGGAAAAAAGTGTACCTTGGTAGGTAAATATCAAATGTAATATATTCCAACAATAAAAACGGCAACAAAAATTGTATTTGATGCGGTCAGATAACAATATATATATATATATATATATACACAATAAAAATTGTATACAATAATAATATATGTATACAATAATACAGTGTCTGGTTTACTTCAGGAATAAAGTGACTATATTCTCAGAGTGTTTTGGGGGGGATTTACAAGGAAACTTTTGCTAATAATATATTTTGTGATTTCCTCATGAGACTATTTCTAATAACAAACAATGCTTTTCAGCTCATAATGTTTGTTTTTCCTTTAACAATTATCCTTGAATTAGCTGTAAGTTGTTTTTTTAAGTCACCAGTGAAAACTTGATGACCTTGGTGCTGCCACAAGGCTGTTGTGTACAGTCAAAACAAAAAGCAATCTCAGAATAGACACCTTTCATCAAGGACTTATGAACGAAACGTAAAGAAAAACGTTCTCTTAGGACAATAGATAAACTTGGGTTGGAAAAAAAAAATACTTAATCTGCCCTACAATGGACTTTGTCTGTCCTCATCTGGTGGAATTGTGCAATGAGAGACACATAAACCCTTTTGACTATACAGACTACTGCTATGCCCACCTTTTTAAATACTCTAAAAACACCAATATGGTGTATGTAATAACTTATATGTTCAAACATATACTGTACATCATTTTCTAAATGGTCAACGCACAGAAAAGAAGTGTGGAAGAGGAAAACAGTCGATTTGATCATGATTGAGATATGAATAAGACATTTGGCCGACATTACATAAATAGAGCTGATAGCAACAGGATCACAGGAAGCTCAAATACTCTGGATTTTC
This sequence comes from Nerophis ophidion, assembly GCF_033978795.1. Lineage (NCBI taxonomy): Eukaryota > Metazoa > Chordata > Actinopteri > Syngnathiformes > Syngnathidae > Nerophis > Nerophis ophidion. The sequence continues at coordinate 56,701,012 of NC_084613.1, forward strand.
ATTTGTAAGATAAAGAAAACATTCATTTGGCTCGGTGGTTTATCCTATTCCTACCCCAAAAGCGCAATGGGGTGTCCAATTTTTTTTTTTTTTTTTTTAAACAGTTCACATTAGAAAACCTTCCAATACCATTACAGTTCATAAGACAGTTCTTTGTTCTTTCAAGGTTCTGTATTGTTCTCCTTTGAATATTCCTCGACAAGCGTCTCATAAGAGTGGCTCTGTTCAGATACATCACTGCTAAAAACACAGAAGTCTGACACTGAACTCTGCTCCTCTTTGGAGTCGCTTTCAATGTTCTCATCACAAGTTGTTATAGATAATTTCGCTTTGGAATCGTCGTTATCCTCCTCCTCCAGATTGCTCAGAAAGTTTTCCTCATCGATGAAAGTAATATTTGCATTTTGGAACGTAAGGGAATGATAGTCTTTTGAATCCCACCTCCTTCGACTACTTCTTCCACAATCTCCCAATCCCGGATTCTCCAAGTCCACATCTTTGTCAAGTTGGTTCTCATATATTTGGTCTTGGTCAAGTTCGGCATCCCTGTCGACATGATCCTCCGTTAGCAGCAAACCGCTGTCAGAGCCCAGGAGGTAGTTTTTAGACTTTGAGAAAGCAACAGTGACACAGTCACTGAAGCTGTATCGCCTCTTGTGCCGTGGTGAACGCTCTAAACTAAGAATCGTGTGGCCGTTAAACATAGGGGCGTCATTGCAGCTCTTAGACCTAGACATGTCTTTGGCATCGCTGTTGGCGTTCCCTAGGCTACTATTGTCTCGCTCATCACTTTTTGTGCCAATTTGTTTGATTAGGTCATTGTAGCCTTCTTGCTTCTTAGACAGGAATCCAAAGATGTTGACATCCTTAGGAGTGGGTGGCAGGCGAAGTGCGGCCTTGTGAGACTCTTTGTAAAGCCGTAGCTCATCGAGAGATAGCTTGCGTAACTTGCGTCGTTTCTTCAGTGCTTTGTGGGCTTCGACCACCATTCGTACTTTCCAGTTGAAGAACAAGGAAAGCCAGGCCAGCCCAAGATAAATCCACACTTCCACAAAGTAACGATACAGCGTTGGGTAATCTTTGGTGGGTTCCACACCTGACAAGACAATACAATGCAGGTTATTGTTGCTGTCCGAAGGGATTTTTCATCATTATTCAAGTATCTTAAAACATACCGAAGTGACTATTTTTTAGACGGATAAAAAACAGGAAAATTAACCTGTTAGGACAGTCAAAATCAATCCAGATAAATCAAAGTGCATTATTAATTTAACCGAAATTGCAATACATGCGCAGCCTAATGACTCATATTCCCACAATTCCAATCACTGGTGGGCCAAATGCTATCTGACGGCAGAACCAACTTGATCAATAAGGGGAATTGAAAGTGAATAACGTCCCTCTCAATAGGAAGTCTCCAGTAAATGTAAACAGTACAGTTTTAACAGAACATGCAGGATAAAGTCAAAGTTAAAAGAGTGTAAAGTGGATTTATGAGATTATCGTAAGAAGTGATTATGTTTAGTAAGATAAGTTTCGAGGTGGAAACTTACCTGCTACCAAGTCACCAAAACCAATCGTTGTCAAGGTGACAAAGGAAAAGTACAGGCCTTCAATATATGTCCAACCCTCCTGGGACATGAAAACAAAAGGTGGAAGGACTAAATGGATCAGCAACCCCCAGAGAAGAAATATAGCTGTGCAGGTAAACTGAGCCTTTCTCTGGAATAGAGCGAACAAAACAGTTCAGATGGCTTTTTGTTCAGGAGATGTACAAGCCAATATCAAATTACCAGTGAAAATCCTTTCTTGGTTAGATATTGGCCAAAGTGCTTGGCTCGTCCACCAAAGAACTTCCCAAGCTCGCTGATCCAGGTAAGACACAGAGGCACACCAAAGAGCCCATAGAAGATACAAAACACACGTCCAGTTGAGGTTTTTGGAGCAATGTTTCCATAACCTTAAAGAAAACAGTGAATGAGAGTGAACAAACAATTTACCTCAACAAGACAATTTAAATTCATTGTCAAAATCTTTACTATAACAAAATATCGATATGACCATTTATCACAATATTGCAATTCATGTTTTGATTATTGATGCGATGATTGTTTTGGTGCTTTAAACTTCTTTCATCGTTCCTTCCAAATGGGACTAGTCACCGTTTTACATGTCATACAGGACCCGATACAAATAATTTGGTGCCGGTGCCAAAATGTATATCGATACTTTTCCAAATAAAGGAAACTACAAAAATGTTCAATATTGGCATTATTTTAACAGAAAATCTTAAAATACAATAAACATATATTTTCTATTGCACCCGCATAACAGTTTTACAAGGTTAAACTATAAATTAAGGGGCATTAAACCCATTGTTTTTATTGTTGCACTCAAAAAACAATTTACAATTTACATATATAGCCAGCCATAATCAAGAAATAAGTAAGAGTAAAATGAAAAGCTTTATTGACATTACATTAAATGCCTCATGATTTATGGTTGCCACATGGTATGTGCTTTAGGAAAAAACCCTCGACCCCAAAATGGACAAGCGGTAGGAAATGGATGGATAGTAAGAACAAGTAAGTAAGTAAAAACAAAACTATGGATAAATGTACACATATAAGCCATGCAGCAGGTAAAACACATTTGTTAAAGATAAAACACAAATTGTTGGAATTTGTTACAACATTCAATTATTTCACTTGCATTAGTTGACATGGGAAGTTTTAACTCCGCTAATATTTGGCATTAAGCCAGGCAGCTGTGTGAGCATCTACTATCTACATGTGCACAGCAGGGGAGCTGGTTAACTTATAAGAGTATCGTATGTGTTTGTGAGAATGGCAACATGTTGTCTGAGTGACGTCAGTGAGTAAGTGAGCAAGTAAAGAGATAGAGAAGGAGCGCTTGCACTGCGCAGTAGGACGTAACCTGCAAAACTATTAATAAAGCAACCAGATTGTCACGACTCGGCAGCCTCGTCATTCCAAACCAGAAGCAGAGCTTAGCAGACTATTTGCCGGGTAAAGTGAAGAGTGTTACCCCCGACGAAAACATCGACCTTGGAAGAAATGTCTGCCATGTGATCCTTCACTACGGTCTGCACCAGAGCCGAACAGCAGGACAGGTGTAACAACTACATTGTTACCTGTCACTCTATAACTCCTAGTGCACTTCTGAATGCTTAGTATTCAAAAGTTTACCTAAGTTTGAAGCAACAGTGGTAATACTAATCAGCACATTTGGCGAGGCGTGTTTTAAAGCAGAAATTGCAGCACGGTGCTTCCCTGTTTAAAGTTAGTTAGTTTTGAAGCCCAAAAAACTCCATATTGCACTTCAAGCACCCTCTTTATTTACCAGTAAAAAAATGTTTTTTTTGCCATTCTTTTGCCATTCAAGATGTTATTGCTTGTATGCCCCTTGTGTGTGCGCATTTTGACACACTCAACAGCATGCGTCTTGGCTCTATAGTCACCCATTAATTAGTATCGCCGTACTTAATTAGTATAGTAATATACCATAGAACTCTAATAGGCACATACATACGTACTTTCACACACACATATAGCACAAGAATACGTACACATAAATACATGCATTCAACCTCTGTCCTGTCCCCCTGTTGTCCTCATAATTCCCCCCTCATCTCAGAAAGTAAAAATTGAAAGACACTATAGTGAGCATTATTGTTTTACAGCAGGTGTTAACATTGTCACTTTAAAAACATGCAGGTGTAGGTTTTTAAAAAATATATATTTTCTTGAAACAGTGGATGTCCCTGCACAATTATTTGCACTTAACAATAGTAATACATATGATTACAACATTTTAGAATTATGCTTGTCTTCAATTAATTAGAGTAAGTGTTTTTTATCCGAAACATTCCTGTCACTTAATTTTTCATTTTTTTGGACATACAACAATATCGTATTGTTGCCTTAATAACATGATAACATCGTACGGTTAGATCCTTAGTTTGAAGTACTGCAGATTGTAATCTTGTTAAATAATGCTGCAAAGTAAAAAGTATACATTTTTGTTTGTTTTTGTTCGACCATAAAAACACACGACTTTTTTGCAAAGGTATTAGAAACAATATATCAATAATCATGGTATGGCCATATCTAGATAGAAATGCTATTGTGAGCCTTGTATAACATAATGTTTTGTGAGGTAGCATTACATTCCCAGGTCTAGTACTTACCTATAGTAGTTATGACAGTGGCGGCAAAGATGACAGCGTTGGGCCAGTTCCAGTTGTTGAAAGTCTTGTTGCCAGTTATAGTGACCCCTTGGTCAGCAGCATCGGAGACTATCTGAAGACAATCGAGATAGAAGAGTTAAGTGTATTTAGAACATTCTAAAATATCACTTTGTGTTAATTGTCTAGGCTCAAATTACCTCCCCAACATCCTCCCTGTGAAAATGGTGATGGTATCTAGTGGCACAGTCGATAAACTGTATTAATGGTACGGCACATTAAACTCCAGATCTGTATCGTTCTAACCACTGCTTACACACAGGAAGGCCAGTATTACTGTACATCTCCTTGAAGATCTGTTTAATTCCAAAGCAACATGGAATGTGTACATCAGTAAAAAAAAAACAATTACATTACTTTGTTCTATTACCCCTATCTCATCCGACACTGAACTTATTTTGGGTTTGGCAGGTGTATTACTATAACTTTTCTGACTGAATTATTTTGAATCAAGCTCTTTATATTGTGCAAGGTTGAGGTAATTATTTACGTGCAAAATTATTGATCTCATTATTTGTACAAGTCCAGGTTTAATGCTGCATGTGCTCCCTTATGAGCAACTGCGACAAGTTCTGGCTTAACTTTTTTCAACTAAACTGGGGCCAGGGAAGCGCACTGTGCTTGAAGCACAGATCATCCAACAAAGCAGACTTCAAGTGTCAAGTCTACCCAACCAAAATACAAATTGCTTAGTGTAAGTGTGCCCAAAAAAACGGAATTAACCAATCTTTCTTTAAATGTTTGATTAATTTTTTATTCTTAATATACTGCCTGAGACACATTACACTTACATTAGGTAACATAGGGCGAAGTACTTCAGTAATTATTAGGTGAATTCCCTGGTCAAAAGAAGAAATAGTAAATAAAGAACCAACTGTAAAATAAAATAAGTTTTTGATTAGGCCGATTCACTGATTTGTTAGAAAAAAAGCATACCGTATTTTTCAGACTATAAAGACACACTTAAAATTGTTTAATTTTTTATAAAAAATTACAGTATGCCTTATAACCCGGTGCGCCTTGTGTTTCAATTACTTATAGTTGGGATGACTTCGAACCAGTTTTACATGATGTAATGACAAGTGTGACCAGTATATGGCAGTCACACATAGGAAATAAGTGTGGACTGCAGGTTGAATGAAGCCATTTAAATAAATGACTCCAGCTAGCAGTGGTAAGACAAAACCTTTGATGTTTGATTGCGAATATAGAACATTACAAAGAGCGCAAAATATTTGATGCACATTCTAAACGAGTTGTTTGGCGGAAGTGTGAAGGAATGCAACAATGTCATAAATATCCCCACAATACTTCCACGGTTTGATTTCAAATTTTTGGGACTTATGCAGATCCCAAATACACAACAGCAAGTACCAATAGGTAAGAAAAGTTGGTTTTGCATAATAGAGCCCTAAAACACTGAGTTGGGGGGGTTAAACAGATTTACGGTGTAGCGCAGTCCCTGCATCCCGTACACATGGGTGCGGCCTTTTCCAAGGGCTCTGAAAGCAAGCGGCATCTCTGACGTGTTTATTTCCAAATTTGTCGTATCTTGCGCTGGTCAGAGCTCTGCCAGCCTGTCTTAGAAATCACTGTGTATGATCAGAAACGCTTTAAATGTATCCAAACTCTCGTAGTCTCACTGTATAGTTTGAGCTTGTGTTTTAGCTAGTTAGCCTTAATGTAAAAAAGAAATAAAGATGATTTACAAAACTTAAATATCACTATTTTTCTTATAATTTTTCCCTGTAATAATTGATTGATGGATTACTCAATCACTGAAATAATTAATAGCTTTGATTGATTGATTGATACTTTTATTAGTAGATTGCACAGTACAGTACATATTCCGTACAATTGACCACTAAATGGTAACACCCGAATAAGTTTTTCAACTTGTTTAAGTCGGGGTCCACGTTAATCAATTCATGGTACAAATATATACTATCAACATAATACAGTCATCACACAAGTTAATCATCATAGTATGTACATTGAATTATTTACATTATTTACAATCCGGGGGGTGGGATGAGGAGCTTTGGTTGATATCAGAACTTCGGTCATCAACAATTGCATCAACAGAGAAATGTGGACATTGAAACGGTGTAGGTCTTACAGTAGGATATGTACAGCCAGCAGAGAACATAGTGAGTTCACATAGCAAAAGAACAAGTATATACATTAGAAGTACATTTGAGTTGTTTATAATCCGGGGAGATGGGATGTGAATGGAGGAGGGTATTAGTAAAGTGTTGAAGTTGCCTGGAGGTGTTGTTTTAGAGCGGTTTTGAAGGAATATAGAGATGCACTTACTTTTATACCTGTTGGGAGTGCATTCCACATTGATGTGGCATAGAAAGAGAATGAGTTAAGACCTTTGTTAGATCGAAATCTGGGTTTAACGTGGTTTGTGGAGCTCCCCCTGGTGTTGTGGTTATGGCGGTCATTTACGTTAAGGAAGTAGTTTGACATGTACTTCGGTATCAAGGAGGTGTAGCGGATTTTATAGACTAGGCTCAGTGCAAGTTGTTTTACTCTGTCCTCCACCCTGAGACAGCCCACTTTGGAGAAGTGGGTTGGATTGAGGTGTGATCTGGGGTGGAGGTCTAAAAGTAACCGGATTAGCTTATTCTGGGATGTTTGAAGTCTAGATTTGAGGGTTTTGGAGGTGCTGGGGTACCAGGAGGTGCAAGCGTAATCGAAGAAGGGTTGAATGAGCGTTCCCGCTAGAATCCTCAAGGTGTTTTTGTTGACCAGAGAGGAGATTCTGTAGAGGAATCTTGTTCTTTGGTTGACCTTTTTGATCACCTTGGTTGCCATTTTATCACAGGAAAGATTAGCCTCTAGAATGGAACCTAGGTAGGTGATCTCATCCTTCCTGGTGATAACAATGTCACCCACTTTTATAGTGAAGTCACTGACCTTCTTAAGTTTGATATGGGACCCAAATAGGATGGATTCCGTTTTACCTAAGTGTATGGATAGCTTGTTGTCAGCGAGCCAGGTGCAAATATTGAGGAGTTCAGCACTGAGGATTTGTTCCACCTGTGACTTGTCTTTGCCGGATACCAGCAGGGCCGAGTCATCCGCAAACAGGAACAATTCACAGTGGCATGCTGATGGCATGTCATTCACGTATATTAGGAACAGTAAAGGTCCTAGTATACTCCCCTGAGGGACTCCACAGCTTACTGAGAGGGGAGGGGACATGGTGCCGTTCACCTCTACCACCTGTTTCCTCCCCTCCAAGTAAGATTGCATCCAGCTTGATGAGGTTTCGTCGAATCCGATTGCTCGGAGCTTATCCAACGGTATAGCATGGTTAACGGTGTCAAAGGCCTTCTGTATGTCCAGCATGACCATGCCGCAGTATTTGCCCGCGTCCACCTCATGTTTGATGTGGTCGGTCAGATAGAGAAGGCATGTGTCAGTGGAGTGGTTAGTTCTGAAGCCGTTTTGGAATTTGTACATTACTTTATTAGTAGCAAGGTATCTATCAACCTGTTCACAAACTATTTTCTCCATTACTTTCAAAATGGAACTGAGAATAGAAACAGGTCGGTAGTTACCAGGTTCTAATTTGCTTCCTTTTTTATAAAGGGGGGTTACTCTTGCTATCTTGAGTACTTGGGTACTTGGCCTTGTTTGATTGAGAGGTTTATTATATGAGTGATTATTGGGGCAATGGTGGTGGCAGAGTCCATGAGGAATCTGGAGGGGATATTGTCAAGGCCGGTGGCCTTGTTTGGGTGGAGCTGAAGCCCTAAACTGAATTAGGAATAGTTGAAAGATGAGGTTAATAATACCATGAACAAAGTGACAACTTTCAGTTTCCCAGGGAAGATGTGAATAGCATATACAAATGGTTGAATTTCATGAAAAAGCAAAACACTGACTCAGAGGAAAACCATAGGGGTAGAGTACAAGCAAAATCATGGAAGTAGGTGTTGATCACTAAATGTCAGTGCATAAACATGATAAATGGCAAAACTTTCTTTAAAAATGATATAAGATAAAGTAAAACATGATAAAATATTGATGATTTTGACCATCACATTCTACAGTAAGCTTTCTATAAGATCGCAATAAACATAAACAGGTGAATGGCTGAGTGTTTAGACTTTGCGATGTGAAAGGTCTTTAAAAGCTTAGAGTCACACGCAGGTCAACTAATAATGACACAAATGACCCTGAGACAAGGCAAAATCGAGTGAAGCATATGGTAACAGACATTTTGTGACAACCTAACAAGGGGAGTTGCTGAACTGGCTTGTCTAAGGCGTTTTCACAAACCAAATAGTTGGAGAACTGGATTTTCTAATTAAAGCAAATAGTATGGATGCGCTAACAGTAAACTAGATCATTTAGAATGGCTCAAGATCAATTTGCCAATTCACACACAAACACACTATAGCCACTGATAAAATGTCAAATGGACAATTTAATTCAAAGAATGGTCAGAAGTAGCCAGTATTGAAACATGATTGGGGCACCCTTAAAACAACAATAGTGTTACAATCGACTGTTGTGTGCCACATCCATATAGTACCTCTCAGGTCACCCAAGAACATCATCATGCATATCTTTTCAACCTATACATCTTTCCTTGATGCTCCTTCTACTTACTCTACAGGCTGATGCTTATTTATCTATAAATATCTAATTTAAAATATATATATATTCGGTTAATAAAGTACAAAGGGTTCTTCAATAGAGCCAACAATATTTTTTTTGGAACCTGCGTATTTTATTTTTATATGTAGTGTTTTTTGTTTTTGTATCTTCCATCTATCCATCCATCTATCTTCTTCCGCTTATCCGAGGTCAGGTCGCGGGGGCAGCAGCCTAAGTAGGGAAGCCCAGACTTCACTCTCCCCAGCCACTTTGTCCAGCTCTTCCCGCGATATCCCGAGGCGTTTCCAGGTCAGCCGGGGGACAGTCTTCCCAACCTTTCCTGGGTCTTTCCCGTGGCCTCCTACTGGTCAGACATGCCCTAAATACCTCCCTTGGGAGATGTTCAGGTGGCATCCTGACCAGATGCCCGAACCACCTCATCTGACTCCTTTCGATGGATATCTTTCATCTATCCATCCATTATTGATAATAATTAGTAATATTTAGCCTCTATTACCACCATTCCTATCATGTATTTTATTGTTTAATTCTATTTTATTGTTTTGTTTTATTCTATTTTATTGATGTTTTTTATTATATTCTGTCATTATTAATTGTTTATTTATTGTTTGTGGATCCCCACATCTGCGATCCCCTCCAGGGTTTCTCATTGTCATACCATTGGGTTTGTCAAACAAGGACTTGGACGTGGATTGTTTCCCCGACGCAGAGGGAAGTTAGCATGAGCGAGATGTGAATGTGAGTACATCTTTTTATTTTAACACTATAACTAACAAAAGACAAAAAAAAAGCGCTCACAGTGGAGGTACAAAACTTGGCTATGGAAAAAAAACACTTGCACTATGGTATAAACTATGAACATAAAGAAAAGACTTAGCACAAAGGCAATTAACTATACACAAAAACTTACACGACATGGAAATGTGAACGAGGGCATGAAGGTAGGAACAGCATGGTAGGGTGTGAAGATGCCAGGACGAAGACAAGAAAAAGAATGACTTAAATAGCAGCTATGATCATTAGTGAAAAACAGATGTGAGGCTGAGAACAGGGACGTGACTAGGAGACCAGGTGATACTAATGGGTTGGCATGGAGACGAAAACAAACCAGGAAGTGAAAAGACAGAACTGAATGTCCAAAAAAGCAAAACATAACATGACCAAACATAACAAAAACACAACATAATCCACAGGAGTGACAGGGTTGAGTTCTTTATTGTCCTGATGTGGATCTGAAAAGCGGATGTCGTTGTGGCTTGTGCAGCTCTTTGAGACACTTGTGATTTAGGGATATATAAGTAAACCTTGATTGATTGATTGATTTCAGGGATGCAAAACTTCACGGAGCTACTGTATTTATTTATTAAATTTTTATTTAAATTTACCGAATAAGAGATGCTACTGTGCCAAGGAACTCCCTGCTCTTTTTGTTTGTTTTTATTAACTTGTTTTTTTAACAGACATATTTCATGCATTTAAAAAAAGTTAAGAGTTAAAGTTTGTAATATCATTGTTCTAAATTTTGACACCAATATGTCACTTCTACTGTACATGAATACCGGCTCCAAATATTGATGATCAACTTCCTTCAGTACTAATAATTTGTAATGACCCTGAAAAAAACATTTCGGTCGATCTCTATTACTAATCATGAAACAAATTCGTGATAATGAATTTACAAACTCTACATTCATAAAAAAAATAGGACAGTCAAGTGATAAAAAAAATGTTTTAAATCAGATGAATCACATTATTAAACTTGGCTTGCTTTAATAAAATGTGCTTAATTAAATACCCCAATATTTGGATACAATTGCAATTTTGTAGTCAGAATGCCATAGAAGAACACTTTTTAAATGTTTTACTGAACTGCAAGACATTGATGTGTTTAAAATTCGGTGACTGTAACTATAGTAAGAATTAAGTACATATTTTGAAATTGTCTGCGATAATGTAGCAAACAAGCTACAGATGTACAGCATATTTATAGATAATGTAATAAAGACATCCATAAACAACTTTACATGGTGCAACATTTACATATGCATTTACTCTTTAGTTGGTTAAACAAATGTAAGCCGTTTTCATTTTGTTGGCAATGTTGGACCGAATGTGACGTGTCACGCTATTTTTGTGAAGAAAGTGTGTGTGTGTGAGTGTGAGAGAGAGAGAAAAGTGTATTGACGAGAGACGAGACAATTGTCAATACGTCAAACGTGCCTCTCGATTACCTTGTTAGGGTTTGTCTTTTCTGCTGGGTTTCATATAATTACAAAACCTCGATTACAAAAACTGCTTATATTTTTTTCAAATGACAGCGCTGATCTCTTTTTTATACAAACTATCTCCAGTGTGTAGGACGTTAGTTGGCGACATGAACGACATCATGCAGCACTTGGTCCTCACAGATGTATAGTGTCATGTGCTGTGGCTGTCCATTTCGAAAATACTTGTTTAATTTATCTGTGGTAAATGCAAATAAACTCAGCCAGCATAGTTTGATGTCCTTTGTTTGCTGTCCATGTAGCATTAATGCTCGCAACATCCTCATGTTCAAGTTTCGCTCTAAGATGCCATTTTATACTGGATGTGCGCCAATGATAAAGCTGCAATACTAACTAATTACCTCAGTTTTATGTAAAGTTCAGTCAGAGTTTGTTTGGAATGGGGCTGAGTATGGCTGGACAATTAATTTAAATTTTATTTCGATTTTGATTATGGCGTCTCACCTTTATGAAAACATAGTAGTCGAAAAAACAACAACGTCTTTGGGCGTGGGTGGGAGGAAGCTGAAGGACCTGGAGAGAACCCACGCACTCCAATTTTCAAATAAATGAATAATTGTGATTGCAATATCAATCAAAAATAATTTTGATTATTATTTTTCCCATAATCATCCAGCCCTAGCGCAGAGCACATCATTCTAACTATCATCACACCGGCATGTGACGTGATCACTGCCTGTGCGATGCGCACTGCCTTCCGTTGGTAACAACAAACAGTGATTAATCATCTTTCAGTCATTGTAAGACAATCATTTTTCTTTTATTAATCACATGCGTCAATGTCGACAGCCCTATAACAAAAATACAAAAAAATGCACATGGTGTCTTATTAGTATTTTGCGCCAAAAATAATAGCAAAAACTCTGCCATAACCCAAAATTGCAAAGAAAATATTTCTTCTTTCTTTGAAAAAACGAAAACAAATTGCATGCTTAGCAGTCTCTCTTTTTGGCTTTGATAACCAGAGAACTGTACTAACCACAATGACTAACTCCAACAGTTATCTGGAGAGCTGGCGACTGTGCATGCTGCTTCATTCCGAGGTATTTTTCCACTTGCAGCACTTGAGCACGACATAGCCAAACAGCTGCAATGTGGGCGATTTAAGAACATGCAAAGTCACTCATGTTCTTGTTTTGTATTGACTACTGGAACAGAAGTGAATGGATTACAAACAATGTAAAGAGCGAGTGGTGTCTGTCTATGAAAATACTGCCAGACCAAAATGTGGTTAAAACAAATATCTCGTAGATGGAAAATTCTTCAGCGTTGTGGACATGTGCCGGAAAATTCTTCAGCGTTGTGGACATGTGACGTTTAATTTATTCCAAAACATCAGCAAGTTTTTTAGGCAATTATAAAAAGAACGTATTGCTACAAGGATAAGAAGGAGCAAACAATATGACCTTATTTACTGCTTTGTTTGTATATTTGGTAAAATCATAAAAAAGGGATAGGCAGTTTAAAAAGAGGCAGAACAAACATCCTAACACTGTTAGGATGTTTGTAAGTGATTACTTTAAAGTTCCTTGTTAACATTCCATGAGATAACAAGATTTGTCTAATTTAGACAACATACAAAGTAGCTTTTCTTCTTATTAAACCTTTGTTAGTTTGATTTACATTTCAATGCTGACAATGTAGCTCCCAGCTGGCTAGACCCCCTCCCAAACTGACTGGACCACCACCAACAGCTGTGCTCTAGCCTACAGTATGACTCCTGTGCAGTTGTATATCTTATCCCTATGTTTATAATTTAACTGTCAATGTTGTGTTTTTGACAAACACAGGTGATGGCTATATAATAGTGGATTGCTTACGGATAATCATTATAAAAAAAAACCCAGTCATTAAATATGGGATTAGTGCATAGCAGCGCAACAAACTTATTCTTGCATTTGAAACTGAAGCCTCCAGTAAAGTGAAGGAAATACAACTGTTAACGAGACGAACAAGACCGTAAAAAACAAACTACAGGCTAAAAATCAGCCTACTGCCATGTATGATGAGAAAGAAGCACAGGGAAGAACGATCACTAAAGCAGTTGCTCTGCACACTGTCAAGATGTGTGCGAATGAAAAATCTTGTGTTTATCTACTAACTGAAACAAAAACAATAGTCCTTTCAATGTTTTCCTTGATTACTTATTTGCATACAATGTACAATACTACATTGTATATCCATCCATCTTCTTCTGCATACCCTAGGTCGGGTCGTGGGGGCAGCAGCCTAAGCAGGGAAGCCCAGACTTTCCTCTCCCAAACCACTCCGTCCAGCTCTTCCAGGGGGATCCCGAGGCGTTCCCAGGCCAGCCGGGAGACATAGTCTTCCCAACGTGTCCTGGGTCTTCCCGGTGGCCTCCTACCGGTTGGACGTGCCCTAAACACCTCCTTAGAGAGGTGTTCGGGTGGCATCCTGACCAAAGGTCCGAACCACCTCATATGGCTCCTCTCGATGTGGAGGAGCAGCGGCTTTACTTTAAGCTCCCCCCGGCTGGCAGAGCTTCTCACCCTCTCTCCAAGGGAGAACCCCGCTATCCAGCGGAGGAAACTCAATTCGGCCGCTTGTACCCGTGATCTTGTCCTTTTCGTCATAACCCAAAGCTCAGGACCATAGGTGAGGATGGGAACGTAGATCGACCGGTAAATTGAGAGCTTTGCTTTCCGGCTCAGCTCCTTCTTCACCACAACGGCTCGATACAGCGTCCGCATTACTGAAGACGCCGCACCAATCCGCCTGTCGATCTCACGATCCACTCTTCCCTCACTCGTGAACAAGACTCCTCGGTACTTGAACTCCTCCACTTGGGGAAGGGTCTCCTCCCCAACACGAAGATGGCGAGAACCATGCACTCGTACTTGGAGGTGCTGATTCTCATCCCAGTCGCTTCACACTCGGCTGTGAACCGATCCAGTGAGAGCTGAAGATCCTGGCCCGATGAAGCCATCAGGACCATATCATCTGCAAAAAGCGGAGACCTAATCCTGCATCCACCAAACCGGATCCCCTCAACGCCCTGACTGCGCTTAGAAATTCTATCCATATAATTTATGAACAGAATCGGTGACAAAGGGCAGCCTTGGCGGCGTCCAACCCTCACTGGAAACGTGTCCGACTTACTGTCGGCAATGCGGACCAAGCTCTGACACTGATCGTACAGGGAGCGAACCGCCACAATCAGACTGTTGGATACCCCATACTCTAAAGCACTCACCACTGGACTTCCTGAGGGACACGGTCGAATGCCTTCTCCAAGTCCACAAAGCAAATGTAGGCAAATGTTAAGCAAACTCCCATGCAGCATCAAGGACCCCGCCGAGAGTATAGAGCTGGTCCACAGTTCCACGACCAGGACAAAAACCACACTGTTACACCTGAATCTGAGGTTCGACTATCCGGCGTAGCTTCCTCTCCAGTACACCTGAATAAACCTTACCGGGAAGGCTGAGGAGTGTGGTCCAGTGTGTAGGACGTTAGTTGGCGACATGAACGACATCATGCAGCACTTGGTCCTCACAGATGTATAGTGTCATGTGCTGTGGCTGTCCATTTCGAAAATACTTGTTTAATTTATCTCTGGTAAATGCAAATAAACTCAGCCAGCATAGTTTGATGTCCTTTGTTTGCTGTCCATGTAGCATTAATGCTCGCAACATCCTCATGTTCAAGTTTCGCTCTAAGATGCCATTTTATACTGGATGTGCGCCAATGATAAAGCTGCAATACTAACTAATTACCTCAGTTTTATGTAAAGTTCAGTCAGAGTTTGTTTGGAATGGGGCTGAGTATGGCTGGACAATTAATTTAAATTTTATTTCGATTTTGATTATGGCGTCTCACCTTTATGAAAACATAGTAGTCGAAAAAACAACAACGTCTTTGGGCGTGGGTGGGAGGAAGCTGAAGGACCTGGAGAGAACCCACGCACTCCAATTTTCAAATAAATGAATAATTGTGATTGCAATATCAATCAAAAATAATTTTGATTATTATTTTTCCCATAATCATCCAGCCCTAGCGCAGAGCACATCATTCTAACTATCATCACACCGGCATGTGACGTGATCACTGCCTGTGCGATGCGCACTGCCTTCCGTTGGTAACAACAAACAGTGATTAATCATCTTTCAGTCATTGTAAGACAATCATTTTTCTTTTATTAATCACATGCGTCAATGTCGACAGCCCTATAACAAAAATACAAAAAAATGTACATGGTGTGTTATTAGTATTTTGCGCCAAAAATAATAGCAAAAACTCTGCCATAACCCAAGCTCTGACACTGATCGTACAGGGAGCGAACCGCCACAATCAGACAGTTGGATACCCCATACTCTAAAGCACTCACCACTGGACTTCCTGAGGGACACGGTCGAATGCCTTCTCCAAGTCCACAAAGCAAATGTAGGCAAATGTTAAGCAAACTCCCATGCAGCATCAAGGACCCCGCCGAGAGTATAGAGCTGGTCCACAGTTCCACGACCAGGACAAAAACCACACTGTTACACCTGAATCTGAGGTTCGACTATCCGGCGTAGCTTCCTCTCCAGTACACCTGAATAAACCTTACCGGGAAGGCTGAGGAGTGTGGTCCCACGATAGTTGGAACGCACCCTCCGATTCCCCTTCTTAAAGAGAGGAACCACCATCCTAGTCTGCCAATCCAGAGGTACCACCCCCGATGTCCACGCAAATACTTCTACATTTTATAGAAGTATTTTATTCAAGACATAAGTTTGATGTTTTCACTTTATTGATCTCAATATTGGAGATAAATGTGTATTTGCATCCAATGTGCAATGTTAGTTTTTGTTAACAGAAGTATTTTATTCAAGACTGACGTATTGGTAACCAGAGTAAGCTCTTAATTTAGTTATTTGAAAATTATTCCATAAAAAGTGAATTTTTTATCTGTTGTTAAAAAAAAAAACATTCAAATTTGCACTTTGCCAAAAGTAATTCAGATGCAGTGTATGCAGTCTCATTTTAATCTAATAGTTTTTGATTAAATAAACAAAACAAATGTTTTAATTATGTATTCAAAGGTTTCTTTAAAAAGTAGGGAAAAGAATTCTGAAAAAATCGTTAATCAAACTGTATCGCCAAGGCCTACCATAACTATACCAATACCTGGTCTTAATGTCGCATTTAGGTAAAGTGGAACTTACATTTTCAAACATAACTGGTTCTAGAACATGATTAGTAAACCGAAAAGTTTGCATAGTAAAGCAGAGTTCCCTGTAAAGTAAAAAAAAAAACTGCCCATTTTGAAGACACTAATTAAAGACGCACGCACGCACACATAGGGCTCAAATTTAACCATAGCAATTCAACCAAATGTCGCGACCGCCCTCGTCATTTGATGTAATGCCCTAAAAAATTGACCAACATCGGCGGCTGGAACATGCCGTGACTGCTCTTGACTTTTTACTTGTTATGGGACTAGGGAAGTAAATGGTATGATGATAATTTGCGACAAAATTCCAGACCGTTAGTAACACCGTCTAATTTTTTAATTACTGAAAAAAAGCCATTTATTAATGCATTTTAGGCAACATGAAGTCAGGCACATGTTCACAAGCATCGTTTGGCTTGATAATCATGGCGGATAAACTACACGGACTTTGCTGCAGAGATTTCCCCTCGGAATAAACGGAGCCAAGCACTTGGTTTAACGTAGGGCTGGGCGATATATCAATAAACTAGATATATCGCGGGTTTGTCTCTGTGCCATATAGAAAATGACGATATCGGGATATTCTAGTATACGTTCTGACGCAGTTGCTATTAGCTGCTGGCATTACAGTACAGGCTCTCCTCGCTCTTTCTTGTCTCACCTTCTCGCAGAAAGACAAACGCACCTTCTTACACACGTCACATACTGTCACGTCATACGTCACATACGTATACGTCCTCGCGGAGCAGAGAGGTAGCAGCATGGGTAACGTTAGCTGTGATGCAAGCCCAGCCGTGCGAGTGGTAATATGAGAGAGAGAAGGTGCGAATCTGGTAACAAATGAAGGAAGAATTAATTCCCCCAAAAAACAGCAGGGGGTCCATCGTCTGGGGGTGGTTTGGCTTCAAGTGGGGATATGTCGAAAAGACAACCGTAATTTGTCAAATGTGGGGCAAAAGTGTTGCTATAAAAAGCAGCATTACTACTAATATGTAGCATATTTTGAAAAGTCACCTGCTAGAGAAGGAAGAGTGCTTACTCCGCATGTCAGCATCTCCATTCGGTGCAACACGCCCACACCATCAAAATGCATAGGCAAACATTTCCAGATCAACACCATATGAAAAAAAATAGTGATTTTGTTAGTTGTGCTTTCCATCTCTGCATGAAAGTTTAAAATGAGCCTATATTAATGCAGTATGAACAAGAATGTTTTAATGTAGACACACAGAATCATCATACTGCTGTGATTATATGCATCAAGTGTTCATTCAAGGCTAAGGCAAAATATTGAGATATATATTGTGTATCGCGATATGACCTTATAATATAGCGATATTTTAAAAAGGCCATATCGTTTAACGTCATGTTTCCCTCGCTTCCAGTGTGCGTTTAATAGCGCATTTATGGCGTCACATTAGTTCCAAAAATCCAAGCGCATAAAAACTGTTATCGCGCGCTGATTTTCCACTTCGTGCGCGAGCGACACCCTTTTGCGCGTGTTTGTTGCCTTTGTGCGCGTCTTCGTTTTGGCACTTTGGGGGGTGTATGCTTAGACGGCCCCTCCTTTCTAATTGGTATGGCGAAAAAAACTCAGGGCCAATCAGAAGTATAGCAGGGCGGGTCATCGTCAATATGTATCAAGATGATACAGCTCCTGTCGACAAACAAATTCTAAAAAGTCCAAATTTATTGGAGTTGTGGAAAATGCCAATTGAATTTGATCTAAAAGTCTTTGAAGAAGGTAATGTTTCATCTGTTGAGAGAACATCACATAGTTAATGAAGTTAATACGATAGACCTAGTGCTTGTCAGGGGCATCACCGTTTCCAAAGTTACAATACTCCCGTATACTAAAGTATTGTCTGATCATTACCTTATAAAATTCGAGGTTCAGACGCATGTTCGTCAAACTAATAATAATAATAACTGCTATAGCAGCCGCAACATTAATACAGCCACAACGACAACTCTTGCTGACCTACTGCCCTCGGTAATGGCACCATTCCCAAAGTATGTGGGCTCTATTGATAACCTCACTAACAACTTTAACGACGCCCTGCGCGAAACCATTGATAACATAGCACCGCTAAAGTTAAAAAAGGCTCCAAAAAAGCGCACCCCGTGGTTTACAGAAGAAACTAGAGCTCAGAAATTATTATGTAGAAAGCTGGAACGCAAATGGCGGACGACTAAACTTGAGGTGCACCATCAAGCATGGAGTGATGGTTTAATAACTTATTAACGCATGCTTACCTTAGCTAAAGCTAAATATTACTCAAATCTCATCCACCGTAATAAAAACGATCCTAAATTTTTGTTTAGTACGGTAGCATCGCTAACCCAACAAGGGACTCCTTCCAGTAGCTCAACCCACTCAGCTGATGACTTTATGCAATTCTTTAGTAAGAAAATTGAAGTCATTAGAAAGGAGATTAAAGACAATGCGTCCCAGCTACAACGGGGTTCTATTAACACTGACACGATTGTATATACGGCGGATACTACCCTCCAAAATACTTTCTCTCGTTTTGAGGAAATAACATTAGAGGAATTGTTACAACGTGTAAATGGAATAAAACAGACAACATGTTTACTTGACCCTCTTCCTGGGAAACTGATCAAGGAGCTCTTTGTATTATTAGGTCCATCAGTGCTAAATATTATAAACTTATCACTCTCCTCGGGCACCGTTCCCCTAGCATTCAAAAAAGCGGTTATTCATCCTCTTCTTAAAAGACCTAACCTCGATCCTGACCTCATGGTAAATTACCGACCGGTGTCTCACCTTCCCTTTATTTCAAAAATCCTCGAAAAAATTGTTGCGGAGCAGTTAAATGAACACTTAGCGTCTAACAATCTATGTGAAACCTTTCAATCCGGTTTCAGGGCAAATCACTCCACGGAGACAGCCCTCGCAAAAATGACTAATGATCTATTGCTAACGATGGATTCTGATGCGTCATCTATGTTGCTGCTCCTCGATCTTAGCGCTGCTTTCGATACCGTCGATCATAACATTTTATTAGAACGTATCAAAACACGAATTGGTATGTCAGACTTAGCCCTGTCTTGGTTTAACTCTTATCTTACTGATAGGATGCAGTGTGTCTCCCATAACAATGTGACCTCGGACTACGTTAAGGTAACGTGTGGAGTTCCCCAGGGTTCGGTCCTTGGCCCTGCACTCTTCAGCATCTACATGCTGCCGCTAGGTGACATCATACGCAAATACGGTATTAGCTTTCACTGTTATGCTGATGACACCCAACTCTACATGCCCCTAAAGCTGACCAACACGCCGGATTGTAGTCAGCTGGAGGCATGTCTTAATGAAATTAAACAATGGATGTCCGCTAACTTTTTGCAACTCAACGCCAAAAAAAACGGAAATGCTGATTATCGGTCCTGCTAGACACCGAACTCTATTTAATAATACAACTCTAACATTTGACAACCAAACAATTAAACAAGGCGACACGGTAAAGAATCTGGGTGTTATCTTCGACCCAACTCTCTCCTTTGGGGCACACATTAAAAGCGTTACTAAAACGGCCTTCTTTCATCTCCGTAATATCGCTAAAATTCGCTCCATTCTGTCCACTAAAGACGCTGAGATCATTATCCATGCGTTTGTTACGTCTCGCCTCGACTACTGTAACGTATTATTTTCGGGTCTCCCCATGTCTAGCATTAAAAGATTACAGTTGGTACAAAATGCGGCTGCTAGACTTTTGACAAGAACAAGAAAGTTTGATCACATTACGCCTGTACTGGCTCACCTGCACTGGCTTCCTGTGCACTTAAGATGTGACTTTAAGGTTTTACTACTTACGTATAAAATACTACACGGTCTAGCTCCATCTTATCTTGCCGATTGTATTGTACCATATGTCCCGGCAAGAAATCTGCGTTCAAAGGACTCCGGCTTATTAGTGATTCCCAAAGCCCAAAAAAAGTCTGCGGGCTATAGAGCATTTTCCGTTCGGGCTCCAGTACTCTGGAATGCCCTCCCGGTAACAGTTCGCGATGCCACCTCAGTAGAAGCATTTAAGTCTCACCTTAAAACTCATTTGTATACTCTGGCCTTTAAATAGACTCCCTTTTTAGACCAGTTGATCTGCCGTTTCTTTTCTTTTTCTTCTATGTCCCACTCTCCCGTGTGGAGGGGGTCCGGTGGCCATGTACTGCTCGCCTGTGTATCGGCTGGGGACATCTCTGCGCTGCTGGTCCGCCTACGCTTGGGATGGTTTCCTGCTGGCTCCGCTGTGAACGGGACTCTCGCTGCTGTGTCTTGGATCCTCTTTGGACTGGACTCTCGCGACTGTGTTGTATCCATTGTGGATTGAACTTTCAGTATCATGTTAGATCCGCTCGACATCCATTGCTTTCCTCCTCTCTAAGGTTCTCATAGTCATCATTGTCACCGACGTCCCACTGGGTCATTATTGTCACCAATGTCCCACTGGGTGTGAGTTTTCCTACCGAGGATGTCGTGGTGGTTTGTGCAGCCCTTTGAGACACTAGTGATTTAGGGCTATATAAGTAAACATTGATTGATTGATTGAAGTGTCAAAATCAATATCTCTTTTTTCATACACATACAACCAGTCGACAAATGTCAGTCAATGATGGAAATTATATTTTCAAATATGTTTTCTTTCCTCACTTGTCTGTTTTAAAAAATATTTTTATTTATTTAATATTTGTATATGTAAATATTGAATGTATGCCACAATGTGGGACAATTAATTTTATTTCCTCTATCTACTTTAAGTTTACACCAGAGTCTACCCGAACCCACTTATCCATGCGTGATTAGCATATGGGCCTAATTATTGATGTTATGATTGCAATTACTATTTTAGTAGAATAATGAATGACAGGTTATCACTACAATTAATGAATATGGATTTAATATTACTATAAAAAGTATTTAGGTTTCTGCAAACAACTCAAACTAAGGAAAATTAGATATCAGCCCAGATCAGCATAGATGGCAGAGTTAAAAATATGTATTTAAAAAAAAAAAAAAAGAAAAAGCTAGCTCCATACATTAGGCAAATTAAATCTGAGAGATAGTGCTGTAAGACTTACTTGTTCAGCCATGATAGCCCCATGAAAACGTGACATTTATAACAAATCGAACCGTTTGGAAATTAGTTGAAAATTGAGCAAGTTATGGTTATTTAAATAGTACATGTTCCTTGACAACTATGTACTGGGCGGGGCCAGCTGCCTGAGGTAAGATGGCCGCCACGTTGCCATTGACTGACAGCGCTCAGAGCCAATCAGAAAGAAGGGGCCGTCTAACCATTCCCGCCCCCAAAGTGCCAAAACAAACATGACAGCGCGAGGAGAGATGCCAGACCGAGACGGAGCGCGCGCACAAAGGCACCACGCGCACGCAAAAAGGCACCACACGCTTGCAAAAGGATGTCACGAGCACGCGCAAAGTTGAGAATCAGCGCGCGATAACAGTTTTTATGCGCTTGGATTTTTGGAACTAATGTGACGCCATACGCATTGCTGTTATATGGCGACGGGTGTGGACAATATTGGAGACGGACGCATTTGTCCCCACACTGAAAGCATACAGCGAAAGAGAAAAACTATTTGATGCTACTTTTATTTTCTCAATACTGCGTCCATCAGCTGCTGTGACTGAGAGTTAATCACGTGAGGAAAGATGCAGCGGTGATCAAAGTATTTTTGGAGGTCAGGTTTTCGGTACATCACTTGTCAATAGTGCTCAAATAATAGGCTATATCTATCAATTCATATTGTAACGACCAGCTAATGTTATTCTTTCATGTGGTTTGGATTTGATGTCCGTTTTTCCATGGTCCAATGGCGCTGCACAAAGTGTCTCAAAACAAAAACAAAATATTTGCAAAGAGTGAAAGGAGAAAATCTACACATTTACTCCTAACAAAATTCTGTTACTATTTATGATACTTAGAAGTACAGAGAGCGGAAACAGAGATGGACTTAGCGGCTACTAATGAATGGAAAAAAAGGAAGAAAGAAAGTGATTGCAAGTCATTATTTTCTTTTTTAAGCTATGTACTCTGAACTGTACATTTGGCACATGACAAAAGTTAACTCGCACGGAAAACCGTGTTCCATTTATGGATGGGTTTGATTCTGACCAAGGGCCACACTTCAGTATGATAGCATTAATAAATACATCTCTTGTGTTTTCAGATCCTTCACTGGGCCATGCAAACGTGACCAGACGGTAACATGCAACACGCCCACCTGCAAGCACTTTTAAGATCACACTGAAAATGTTGGAAAAAAGTCACTGTTTGGTACAAATGCTTAAAGTAAAACAGAATCTCTGAAACACAGTTTACTCTATACTGTCACTAAGTAATTCATTATTGGTGGAAGATTCTCAAACTCTTGCAAAATCAGTTCAAATGCCACACACATATCTTCCCTTTTTCTAGAAACATACTTCTCCATTTTATTCGGATATGGTTCCCAATCCATATAGTTACTAATGTCTGTCATAAACAGCTGCAAAGTATGCGCAGAAGTATGCCATCTGTTGCTGTGTAATGCAGGGGGCCCTTATAGTCTGAATTTCATGCTCCAACTTATAAACACTGACCCCATTGTTGTGATTCCCAAATCATTGCGCAGATGTATTCCATTTGAATATGTTGCTTGTTAAATATACGGTAAAAGGAATTTCAATATTTTACTGGCTGTAAAAAAATGATTGACAAAAATAATAAGTGTGCTTTCAGTTTCTTTTGAATGCTGAACTGCACCAACCCGGATGATTGAATAACGCAGTGTTATTGGCAAGACAGATAATGATGATCCTTACCCGAGCCTTGCTAGATTTTTATGACACCTCAAGTGTGTCTACATCGACGGGCCATAAAAAAAAATCGATAAACGGTGACCACTTCAAGGAAACAGTTAATAATAAACTTTTACAAGTAGTGCCGTCTCTTGTAAAACATGAAGCGTTACAATGCTGAAAGACAAACTTGATATATTATTTATAAGTAGTATTCTGTCCTTTTTTATCAGTTTCCAGATTCTTCTTTGCAGAAGAAACAACAAGACTGCAAGTTTAAGTCTAAATGTTGTTAAGAGGTATAATATCACCTGGAAACTCCACAAACTGTGCTAAAAGACCTTGGCTGCTATTTCCAAGGCCACTTTGCATGCAAACATTAAAAAAAAACTGTTAACTGCTTATTCAGCTGTTGCAGGCAAGCCTTAAATTACAATTCTGAAATGTCTATAACGTTAATATCCTCATTGAAAATGAGGCCATTGTAAGGCTTTTGCTGTTACAAATGTGCAACAAATGGGGGAGGTTCATGAGCATATCCTTTTCAGTCCCCCAAACACAGAAAGGAGAAGAAAAGAAAAGAGGGGGGAAGGAAGGGTAATAAATAGTGATGTGGGCCCAAAATGGGGGACACGTTAAGACATGCCTCCTGTCTGCCTTAAAAGTGGAAAAGTTAAATAAATAAAGTAGAACACAAAAGTCAATGTGGAGTAAGACAGGGGTTATGTTTCATATACAATGTTAAATAGAAATATAAACAGATATTTCCGAATGAAGTATGAAAGAAGGCCCACACTTAAAGGAATGGAAAAAATTTAAGAAGTGGAAAAGTATTATGGAAAAAACACCTGTGGAATAAGAATGTTACCCTTATTATGTGCTCATTGGAGGGAGATGGACAAAACCGCAGGTCACTGGTTCACGCTTCGCCAGAAAAGCGGTTTTGGGCACTGCCAACATTTGACATAGCAATAGAACACCATGTACTGCAGCATTTTAACACTGAGATTACAGAGGGCGACTTCCTCCACTGCCACCATCACATTTGCTGACCCGTGCTTTTAGTACGCTCAGGTTGACGATAGCAGAGAGTGGAAATAAAAACAACTCATGGACACAGATGATATGGAATATTGTTAATAAAGGATGATAAGCCATGTATGGCTGTATATCAGTGATTATCAAACTCTGGTACATGTAGCACTAGCGGTACATGGGCTTCATCTAGTACAGGGGTCGGCAACCTATACCACTCAAAGAGCCATTTTGACCCGTTTCACAAAATAAAGAAAATAATGGGAGCCACAAGACTCTTGAAATTTATAATGAAATAACACTGTACCCAGAGTTGTTTTTTTTGCTTTGTGCCATGTATAAACCAGGGGTCCCAGACACGCGGCTCGCATTTAAATTTGAAGATTTGATGTTATTCCGGCCAGTGAGTTTTATATGAATGCCCCTTATTAGCATCACACATACAATTCCTCCCGATTTGACCGGCAGACTCGCGGGTTACAGAGTAACTATTCCCTCGGACGTGTGCTGAGCAAAACCCAATCACCAGAAATTAGGGGGTGCTACGATGGCACTGTCTTCAGTGCCCCCCATGACTTGTACAAACAGCTTACCAGTCAGGTCTATTGTTGTATGTGATTTCTGCACACGCACACATGCCACTGCAAGGCATTCTTGTTCAACAGCCATACAGGTCACACTGAGAGTGCCAGTTTAAACAACTTTAACGCAGTTACAAATATGCGCCACACTGTGAACCCACACCAAACAAGAATGACACATACATTTTGGGAAAGCACCCGCACTGCAACACAACAAACAAATACCCAGAATCCCATGCAACCATGACTATTCCAGGCTCCATTATACACTCCGCTACCACCAACCCCCCTCCCCACGCCCCCTCCTGCGTCAGTTGTGGTGGGCGGGGTTGGGGGGGTCGGTGTGTATAATGTTGCCTGGAAGAGTCAGGGTTGCATGTGATTCTGGGTATTTATTATGTTGTGTTTATGTTGTGTTACAGTGCAGATGTTTTCCCGAAATGTATTTGTCTTTCTTGTTTGGTGTGGGTTCACAGTGTAGCGCATATTAGTAAGAATGTTAAAGTTGTTTGTATCACAACCTTCAGTGTAACCTGCATGGCTGTTGAACAAGTATGCCTTGCAAACGATTGAGGTATGTAATAGAGGTTTCACACAATACGTAACCGGCTGGCATGCACATAGTGTTGTGTAACAGCGGGCACACCTACATGTATCAGAAGATGTAATGGATATTGCCATCACGGCCCGCCCTCAATGTTACTGTCCGTTGTCCGAGTGAAAGTCGCAGTATGCAAACCTCAGACATCCAACCTCAGACAATTTTAGGGAAAAGCACTGAGGTCAGAAATCTCCCGGTAAATTCTGGAAGGTCAGCAAGTTTACAGCTGAGCCACACCAGAGTGATCGAAGAGCCGCATGCGGCTCCAGAGCTGCGGGTTGCCGACCCCTGATCTAGTAGTAGGCCAAAAATCACTTGATTAAAGTACAGTGTTTTATTTTCCTAAATTCAAACACAATGTTACTACTCAAAATGTATGTAATGTTACAGTGGACAAAAATATTACACACACGTGTTAATAAAACCTCTTTGTTTTTAATGAACATTTAGGCCTATGCAACTGTATTCTAATATTGGTCATTATAGTGATACTTGGACAGCCAAGTGTTTTGGTACTTGGTAAAACAAATTTAAAAACCACATATGCTATGTTTAAAGCAGTGGTTCTTAAACATTACTCAGTGAAATACCGCCCTGTGGTATATAAAAGTGGAATATAATCTGATTTAATACTGCTCCAAATGGTGCTCATCTGTAGTGATCTTGTTTGTAACGCATACATATGCCAACCAACCTTCTTTAGCAATATTAATATCATCTGTGCATGCTGGCATTTGTGCACATATAATAATGATCAACTTAAAAGTGACCTCTTTAGGAAGATATCATATATGTCTTCTTAGATGCATATTCTTAAAATGGCTGCCAGAATTTTGACCGATGCACCCAGAACCGCCCATATCACCACCGTTTTATCCAGACTTCATTGGCCTCCAGTTAAATTCTGCATTGAGTTTAAGATTTTAGTCCTGACATTCCATGCGTAGCATTGCGGGGCCCCTCTGTACATCACTGACTTCCTATGCCCCTACTCTTCAGGGCGCAACCTTTGGTCCTCCGCCCAGGGTCTTCTAAAGATCCCCAAAAGCAGTTTTAAAACCCGTAGAGACCTGGCATTCCAGGCTATAGCTCCCAGACTCCGAAACAATTCTCACCAGTCCCTTTAATGAGCTTGACTGTGTTGACACTTTTTAAAGAAACATTTGAAAATGTCTCTTTTTAGTAAAGCTTTTAGTTAATGAACCTTTCAACTATCATTTTAATCCACTGTGTCTCCTTTTATGATGTTGCCCCTGCTCAGTGGCCTAGTGTTTAGAGTGTCCGCCCTGATATCGGTAGGTCGTGAGTTCAAACCCCGGTCATACCAAAGACTATAAAAATGGGACCCATTACCTCCCTGCTTGGCACTCAGCATCAAGGGTTAAATCACCAAAATGATTCCCGGGCACGGCCACTGCTACTGCTACCCTTACCTCCCAGGGGGTGGAACGAGGGGCTGTGTCGAATGCAGAGGATAATCTCACCCCATTTAGTGTGTGTGTGACAATCATTGGTACTTTAACTTTTGTTTTAAAAATTGTACTGTTATTTTACTTCCACTATGTTTTGTACAGCGTTTTGTGATTTTATCTGTGAAAAGTGCTGTATAAATAAAATGTACTTACTTACTTACTATAGACTTTAGTTTATTCTAGATTTATTTTACATTTGATCTTATTCAATTTAAATAAAACTATGACTATTTACATCTTTGTTAGGGGATAAACTTAAAAAAATAGCAGGGATAGAATATTTATTTCCACACTGTACATAGTTGTGTTATTTTAGGTACTCCAAGGTGTGCCTTGAAGTACCCCTGGGGTGATTTAAGAAGTACCGTATTTCCTTGAATTGCCGCAGGGCATATAGTATGCGCCTGCCTTGAATTACTCCCGGGTCAAACTCGCTTCCCAAAATAATTAGCGCCTGGTCAAACTCGTGATGTCACGAGTGACACTTCCCATGTCATCATTTTCAAAATGGAGGAGGCTGATTTCAATACCGGTAATTTGAAATCGCATAAAGGGAAGAAGATTAAGAGCTATTCAGTAGGATTTAAGGTCCAAGCTTACATCACACTCAAATTTTTACTGCATAGCTTTGGTAAGTGGCAGAGTGAGAAGAGGTTTTAAAATAATTAGCGCATGCTTACTTTTACCGCATGCCTTTGGTAAGCGCAGGAGTGAAAAGAGGGTTTAAATTAATTAGCGCCCGGGCGGCAATTCGAGGAAATACGGTAGTTGTGTTATTTTAGGTACTTCCAATGTGTGCCTTGAAGTACCCCTGGGGTGATTTAAGAAGTATATGCAGTATTTGAAATGAGTGTTGACTTAACGTCGAGACATGAACTGACATGGCAGTTTATCATTCCTCAGCAGCTGAAGCTCCTACCAAAACATCCATACCTGTAATATTTTGTCCAAATCATCTTTCGTCAGACAGGGATAGTCCTTCAGTATTTTCTCCTTCTGTTGTTTGTAGTGCTTTGCAGCCAGCTTCCAATTGGGCTCCTCCAGGACTTGAAAAATGGCTGCCCCAATGGACAGGTAGAAAATAATTGCCGATGTCAACAAGGGGCCTTTATCTACCATAATGGTGTGCGCGGACTCAAATTAGAGAGAGCGGGATTAGGGGGGGAAGAAATAGAAGGGTGAGGCTGACACAAGAGCGGAGCTCAAACCGGAGTCATGGTCGTTGAATGTTGGAGTTTGTCCCTCGTTGGTTGCTTCGCACCACAGGTGGCCGCGTTTGTCGTCGCGTCATAGCCGAGGAGCTCAGGGCAAAGAAGCGTTTAAGAACGCAACAACAGTGCAGCCGCTCTTCTCGTGGCTCCACGTGCGCGGCCGGAGAAGTATAGTGTGAACGTGGGAGTAGTGCAAGAGTTCACAAGATACGCCCACAGACTTTGGGGGGAGGAAGAAACTCTAGTAGACAACCACAACATAGAGGGGGAGTCGAGTCTGTCGACTTCTGCTCGGCGTGTTTATCCGCTGGTGCTTGACGGCAGGTGTGCACGCGCATACGAGAGGTTACATTTTTCACCAGGGACGGGCGATACTGTGTCTTCTGGTGTCGAACCGATAAAAAGTACATAGAGTGGCACTAGTGCCAATACTTTGAATTGAAATTTGTCTAGAATCTGGTTCTCAACCTTTTTTCAGTGATGTACCCCCTCTGAAAACATTTTTTAGTACCCCCCTAATAAGAGCAAAGCATTTTGGTTAAAAAAAAGTAGATAAAGAAGTAAAATCAAGCACTATGTCATCAATTTCAAATTTATTAAATTGTATAACAGTGCAAAATATTGCTGATTTGTAGTGGTCTTTCTTGAACTATTTGGAAAAAAAGATATGGCACTCATCGAGGATGGACGCTCCCCTTTCCTCTCCCTTATCTCTCCTGCTTGCTTCTTTGTCTTGTCTTGTCTTAACTTTCTTGTTGCCTCTTTTTCGAGATGCTATCTCAGTAGAAGCATTTAACTCTCACCTTAAAACTCATTTGTATACTCTAGCCTTTAAATAGACCTCCTTTTTAGACCAGTTGATCTGCCTCCTCTTTTCTTTTTCTCCTCTGTCCCCCCCCATCCCTTGTGGAGGGGGTCCGGTCCGATGGCCATGGATGAAGTACTGGCTGTCCAAAATCGGGACCCAGGATGGACCGCTCGCCGGGACCCAGGATGGACCGCTCACCTGTGTATCGGTTGGGGACATCTTTACGATGCTGATCCGACTCCGCTTGGGATGGTTTCCTGTGGACGGGACTCTCGCTGCTGTATTGGATCCGCTTTGAACTGAACTCTCGCGGCTGTGTTGGATCCACTATGGATTGAACTTTCACAGTCTCATGTTAGACCCGCTCGACATCCATTGGTTTTGGTCCCCTAGTGGGGGGCAGAGGGGCACATATGTGGTCCTCTCCAAGGTTCTCATAGTCATCATTGTCACCGACGTCCCACTGGGTGTGAGTTCTCCTTGCCCACTGGGTGTGAGTTTTCCTTGCCCTTATGTGGGTTCTTCCCAGGATGGCGTAGTGGTTTGTGCAGCCCTTGTGATATAGGGCTATATAAATAAACATTGATTGATTGATTGATTGATTGATTGATTGATTGATTTTTGCACTGCTCTCCATATCTAAACATTGGAACTATTTACCTGGCCTCAACAAAATTGACAAGATCTTGGGTTTGGGAGAACCTGCTGTCGTGACAAAGCGGTTGTTGCTGGACACACGACGGACCCTTTGGAGAAGAAGGAGGGCCGCGTGCCTGGTGACCCTTTTCTGTCAAGGACGTGAAGATATCCACCTTTTCGAAATTATGACAAGAGGACATCTGCTGATTGGAGTAAGCGTTATTCTGCTTTGTCGACAAATTGGAAGTTGCTAGCAGTCTTCAAAGTACCCCAAAGCTGCCACAAATGATTGGAAAATGCGGGAAGAACTGTGGATTACATCGGACTGTCTACCCTGCAGTTTTGAGGACCAATCATAGACAATTTAGAGTGAAAAGCAAATTTTATTTTCACCCGCATACAAAATATTCTAATTTGGATTGTCTCCCTGTCTTTGAGACTCTCCCAAAGTACGGTGCTGTGAAGACATGACAAACTCCCTTCTTGTCTCTCATGGACGCACACCTGTTGTTGTTGACTTTGGACTAGCGACTCCAATACATCAAGGCCGCGGAACAGAGACACATTACGGGCTTACGGACACACACATGCACAAAAATATACGCCACACATACACCCCCCCCCTCCGACCCAACGCCCTTGACGCAAATCCCATAGGGGTGATGAATGGATGGTCAGCGCCTGAGAGCTGCGGCCTACCACCATGACCTTGAACTACCTTACCGCTGATGTTAGATATCTCGAGATGTACAATATGTTGTAATATGTACATGTTCTTTGCTTTGGAGGTTTTTTCCCACTCCAGACTGGGCCCCCTTAGGAGCCCAGTCTAGATTGTATTTTTTTACTCATCCTTCCCCAGCATTTTACTTTTTTCTCATCTTTTATGGGGCGCCTGTTTGTTTGTCTAATCTTGAACAGCTTTGTGCTGAAAACAAAGTTTCGTTGTACTCGTGCGATGACAAACACCTATCCTATCCTATCCTATCCGATCCTTTCCTATAAACTCACAACAAATATAAAAATAACTAAAAACTTAGATGTGCCCCCTTTGGGATTGTAATAGAGATCCATCTGGATTCATGAACTTAAGTCTAGACATTTCTTCACATAAAAAGAAATCTTTAAAGGCCTACTGAAACCCACTACTACCGACCACGCAGTCTGATAGTTTATATATCAATGATGAAATCTTAACATTGCAACACATGCCAATACGACCGGTATAGTTTACTAAATTGCAATTTAAAATTTCCCGCGAGGTATCCTGTTGAAAACGTCGCGGAATGATGACGCGTGCGCGTCACATCTCGGATTGTAGCGGATATTTTTTTCCAGCCCGATCCAAGCTATAAGTAGTCTGCTTTAATGGCATAATTACACATAATTCTGGACATCTTTGTTGCTGAATCTTTTGCAATTTGTTCAATTGATAATGGAGAAATCAAAGTAGAAAGATGGAGGTGGGAAGCGGTGCACTGCAGCTGCCTTTAGCATCACAAACACAGCCGGTGTTTCCTTGTTTAAAATTCCCAAAGGTGAAGTTTTACTATGGAACAGAGCGGTCAAGCGAACATGGATCCCGAACACATGTCAACCGGCAGGTTTTGTGAGAAAATTGTGGTAATAAGTCGTCTCTTACCGGACACATCAGCGGAGCTTGCGTCATTCTTCCTGCAGCTGCGTGGCTTTCTTCCCTCAGAGACACTGGCGGTCACTACACCCGTGGCCACAACCCTCCGACTTTCAGGTACTATATAATCTCAATAAAACACTATTAACACAATAGGCAGATAAGGGATTTTCCAGAATTATCCTAGTAAATGTGTCTAATAACATCTGAATCGCTTTCACT
Organism: Nerophis ophidion; assembly: GCF_033978795.1. Taxonomy (NCBI): domain Eukaryota; kingdom Metazoa; phylum Chordata; class Actinopteri; order Syngnathiformes; family Syngnathidae; genus Nerophis; species Nerophis ophidion. The sequence goes on from NC_084613.1 coordinate 56,732,397, forward strand.
GCCCTCACCTTTTTTTATTTTTTTCGTTTTCTATTTTTTTCTAGTCCTTCACTCTCATTATCCTCATCCACTAATCTTTCATCCTCGCTCAAATTAATGGGAAAATTGTCGCTTTCTCGGTCCGAATCACTCTAGCTGCTGGTGGCTATGATTATTAACAATGTGAGGATGTGAGGAGCCCTCAACGGGTGACGTCATCGTCTGCGATTTCCAGTAAAGGCAGGGCTTTTCTATTAGCGACTAAAAGTTGCAAACTTTATCGTCGATATTCTCTACTAAATCCTGTCAGCAAAAATATGGCAATATCGCAAAATGATCAGGTATGACACATAGAATGGACCTGCTATTCGCGTTTGAATAAGAAAATCTCATTTCAGTAGGCCTGTAACATCAATATTTATGGACCATGTCCACAAAAAATCAAGCTGTCAACATTGCATCGTTGCATTTCTTTTCACAGTTTATGAACTTACATTCATATTTTGTTAAAGTATTATTCAATAAATATGTTTATAAAGGATTTTTGAATTTTTTTTGTTTTTAGAATATTTTTAAAAAATCTCACGTACCCTTGGCATACCTTCAAGTACCCCCAGGGGTACGTGTACCCCCATTTGAGAACCACTGATCCAGATCCTCGCAATACGAAGGTCCTGAGTTCAATCCATTTTACAATGAATTGATTAACGTGGACCCCGACTTAAACAAGTTGAAAAACTTGTTCGGGTGTTATCAATTGTGCGGAATAAGTACTGTGCTGTGCAATCTACTAATAAAAGTTTCAATCAATCATTCAAAAAAATCCCGGGCTCGGTATCTTTCTGTGTGGAGTTTGCATGTTCTCCCTGTGACTGCATGGGTTCCCTTTCGGGTACTCCGGCTTCCTCCCACCTCCAAAAACATGCATTGATTGATTGATTGAAATTGTTATTAGTCGATTGCACAGGACAGTACATATTCTGTACAATTGACCACTAAATGGTATCACCCGAATAAGTTTTTCAACTTGTTTAAGTCGGGGTCCATGTTAATCAATTCATGGTAAATTCATGCACCTGCGGATAGGTTAATTGGCAACACAAAACTTGGCCCTAGTGTGTGAATGTGAGTGTGAATGTTGTCTGTCTCTGTGTTGGCCCTGTGATGAGCTGGCAATTTGTCCAGGGTGTACCCCCGAATGCAGCTGAGATAGCTTCCAGCACCCCCTGCAATCCCGAAAGAGACAAGCGGTAGAAAATGGATGGAGGATTCTTATGTGTTTTTTGCCTCGAATATGTTTACAGTTTTTTTCCATTTGCTTACACACAATTCAAATAACTGTCTTTTTTCAAATTATATACACACTTTTCCAAAAACCAAAGTCAATTGTGGAAGGGGCGTGGTCCACACGTCACCTGCGGGCAGGGCATGTGCAGGAGCCGGCTGTGGAGCAGATGCCAGGTGAGTGCATATCTCAGCTGGAATGAGTTATCCAATCACCTGTCTCTTTATTAGCAGCGTTGGTGACCGCAGGAGAGGGGCTGAAAAGCCAGAGGAGCTGAAAAGCCTGAGCAGGAAAAAGGAAAGAATTTGGGAGGGAATGGAAAAGGGAAAAGACTTTGTAATACTGAAAATAAAAATACATTGTAACCTTGGCAACCAGCCTGGCCACAGTCTGTCAGTCCTGACAAGAACCCTGCAACACAGATCTGTCACATCAATTTTCTTAATTCCTAGATTATTAGCAAAATGACACACTTTGGTCAAAACATATGCCCATTCATCAAAATATTGGTAAAAATTATGTTTTATTTTCATCTCACTCAAACAGACTTCAAATGATAAGACACAATTGGAGTGAGTTACCCAGAACAGTGATAAATCAGAACCAAAATAGTTTTATTAGCATCATTTGAGAACGGGTTCACACTCTAGGAGTTTTTCTTGGTGCAATTGTGCAACATAAAACACATACAACACAGAATAGGTAGTAAAAAGAGCTGTAACTGAGCTATCAGGTGTTGTTATTGTTCATGTGTCTGATGGCCGAGGGGAAAAAACTGTTCAGGTGGCGGGAGGTGTGGGTCTAGATGGACCGTAGTCTACTGCCTGAGGGGAGAAGGGAGAATAATTTGTGTCCAGGGTGAGTAGAGTCAGCTGTGATCTGACCAACATGCCTCCAGGTCCTGGAAGGATGGAAGCTTGCAGCCAATCACCTTCTGAGCAGCACGTACGATGCGCTGCAATTGATGCTGGTCCCAGATTGTGGCGCCGGGAACCACACGGTGATGGAGGAGGTGAGGATGGACTCGATGATGGCCGAGTAGAACTGCACTAGCATCTCGCTTGGCACTTTAAGTTAAGTACATCTTCTGCTAGGCCTTCTTGATGAGGGAGCTGATGGTCGGCTCCCACTTGTGGTCCTGGGTGATGGTGGTGTCCGGGAAACGGAAGGAGTCCACGATGGAGACGGGGGTGGGAGAGTCCATCAGGGTGGGTGGGGATGGTGGGGATGTGACTTTCCTGAAGTCCATGATCATCTCCACTGTCTTCAGCTCCAGGTTGTTGAGGCTGCACCACGACGCCAGCCGGTCCACCTCTCTCCTGTAGGCGGACTCATCGCCATCCAGGATACAAAACAAATTTTGTAAAAAACCCTATTTTATGATACGAAATTACATGTTTGGGGCTTATTGCCCGACCTTTTAAGCATATGTGATGAATGATTACTGTAACTTGACAAAAATGTATTGGCAAATCCATAGAAGTCGTCATTATTTACTTTGAAGTGGGCCTATTTGTAAGGACCTAAAGAGAAAGTAAAAATATCCTTTACTCTTTTCAAGAACTGCTCATTGATGATGCTGCAAACTGAAAATATTTATTTTTACCACACTCTGGAAAATTAACATATCACAGTAGTCAACAATGGCATGCAGTACAAATAAAAATCTGGGACAAATAAAAAGGTTTGAAAACAATCTGGAGATAAATAAAAATGACAGCATAGAGTATAGGCTACATGTGTAGTTTTAGGCAACAACAACTCTATGAAAGAAAATATTCAAAAGCCTCAGTTATTGATTCTCATCATCCCCTGCTGGATCAGGTCATAGTATCTCATCCACAACACATGTGCAAGATGTGTGTAAAGCATTGTTTGTAATAATTCACAAAAACTGTGAAGCAGTGTCTATGCCTAATATTAGGCAAATCTCCACTGTGGTTTTGCTTACTGTGTGTAGACTTTGTTAACTGTGTAAAAATGAAAAATGTAGTGTGTAAGCCATAGGAAAAAACTGTATTTGAAAGGATACTCATTAGCTGATGCCTCGGCAGTAAACACTACATATTACGAAACAGTTAAACAACCATTGCAAAACACATAAAAATTATGAAACTACAAGATTGTATTATATGTGTTCACATTATAGTTCATCAATATTAATATATGTAAAAACATATGTTTAAAAAATAATTGAATTGGATCAATCAATATAAACTATCAACACTGGTGCAAAATAACTAGCCATCAGCCATACATTTGTATTTTTAATCAAACGAGAAGTGTTGAGGCATATTTGTTTCCAGAATTCAGGGTCACACATCGTAAATACATCTGAGTGCCATTTGGATGTTGAGATGTTATCTTTTTTCATAATAAAGCATATCATTTGGATTAAGCTTTGAGAGTTTAGAGTTTGAAGAATTTACGGTAGTGGGATTACCTTCTCATGTTGTGTGTGAATCTTGTGCTCATTACATATTTGATTTGTATATATTCTGGGAATTGGTTAGGATTTAGGGGCAGCACGGTGGAACAGGAGTTAGTGCATGTTCCTCACAATACGAAGCTCTTGAGTAGTATGAGTTCAATCCTGGGCTCGGGATCTTTTTGTGTGGAATTTGCGTGTTCTCCCCGTGACTTTGTGGGTTCCCTCCGGGTACTCCGGCTTCCTCCCACCTCCAAAGACATGCACCTGGGGATAGGTTGATTGGCAACACTAAAGTGGCCCTAGTGTGCGAATGTGAGTGTGAATGCCGTCTGTCTATCTCTGTTGTCCCCGCGATGAGGTGGCGACTTGGCCAGGGTGTACCCACCTTACGCCCAAACGCAGCTGAGATAGGCTCCAGCGACCCTAAAAGGGACAATCGGTAGAAAATGGATGGATGGTTAGGATTTATTGTATATTGTGTTATTGAATCTTATAAAGAGATATAAACAGTTACCATTGATGATATCTCAAAGGCATTTGACGTTTGGGAGTTCTAGACCCCCATATTCATTGAGTTCTGTAATGTTTTAAGACTGATTTGTGTTGGTTTACTTTTCCAAAGAAACTGATTGATGTGTGAGTCTAATGATTTAAACAACATTTAAGAAGGTCTGGTGGGAATCATTGAAAAAAGATAATTAGCCATCGGCAAGACCATCTTGAAGAGAAGAATGTATATTTTGTAGGAAAAGTAATACATTGTCATCATAAAGGCTTATTTTATGATGAACGGTTTCAGCCTTTAATATTTGCATTCTGTCGAATAACAAATTAATTTAGTTCAAGGTTATTCCCACAACTATAGTCATTTTCCATTCCAGTAAATACCTTTATATTCTTTTTTTTAAAGACTAATTTAAATTTTTTCAAACAAATATTGCTATGGAGTGCCAAATGTAAAAGCTCAGTCACACTTTTCTAGCAGTTATTTTTCTTAAATGTAGCTAATTTTTCTAACATCTAACACATTTTTCTTACATTTGGCTCATTTTCATCACATTTAGGTTTAAATTAAATGTTGACTCCAAATATGATATCAATTTTAAATCTATGTCCATTCATCCATTTTCTACTGTTTGTCCCTTTTGGGGCGGCGGGGGGTATTGAATATGGGTTGAAAAGGATTTGCAAATCATTGTATTTTGTTTATATTTACATTCAACACAATTTCCCAACTCATATGGAAACGGGGTTTGTAGATACAAACATAACATACCTCGTTATCAACGCATTAGGCATCGCCAAGGAAACTGTTCTCATGAATAGGAAATCAGAAAATAATTCATGTGTAAACCTGTACAAAAACATTTTATTGGATCATTTAATTTTGGAAAGAATGTCTGCTGAATCAAAACAACTACTGACAGACTTATGATCTCTTTGGGCACCTCTCATTAATTTCATGACCTGTGGCTCTGCCCCTATGGGTCTCACTCCCTGGATGGAGGCTCCTGGATGCTGGGGGGCTCGGGTACTACGGGGTTGGGTGGGCTTGCAGTGTGCTCTTTGGTTACGGCGCTTTCCCCCCTTGTTGGGGACCCGGCAGTTCTGCCCAACTGCCCTCTGTTGTGGGTTTAAATTTTTTTAAAATGTATTTATTACCTTATTTATTTATTTATTTAGTTGTTTAATTTATTTGATCTTTTTCTCAACTATTATTTTTTTATTATATGTATATGTGAGTGTATACATGTATATGCGTGTGTGCCTGGGTGTGTATGTATGTATATACAGTATATGGTGAAATCTGTGTGTATGTATGTACAAATGTATGTGTGTGTCTGAGTGTAATTATGTCAATGTGTATGTAATGATATATGTGTATGTGTATATTTGTATATACATGGGTAAATGTTTAAGTGTGTGTGTATATACATACAGTGTGTGTGTGTGCGTGTGTGTGTGTGTATGTGGGTATACGTGTGTTTGATATGCGTAAATGTATATACGTAAATATATGTGTGTTTGTATATGTATGCACGGTATGGTACATGTACATATGTATGTTTTTTTTCCTGCTTTGTTTGTCTGTGTGTTGAGTGTATGTGTCGCTGCCACGGCGTGCATTGCCAATTGCAGCGGTGGGTCTTCTGAGGTGCCATGGCGTGCCGGCTATATGGCCTTTTTCTGGATAGGATGCCTTGTGGGTGGTGGGCGGGGGGTCTGGACATGTGGGAAGGATTGTTGGGGTATGGTGGCGCTCGGCACTTGTGGCGACCAGGCCTCTGTTTTTTGGGGGGTTTTTTTTAGAGGAGTTGGTAGAGTGGACGTAGGCGGGATCTACAGGCAGGTTTGGGGACGGTCGGACTGATGGCGGATTGGCTTGGGTGCCTGCTGCGTCCACTGCACAAGACGTTGGTTCACAGAAGGTAATGAATGGTGGCGTTTGAATGTTTAATGCGGTTTGGAAATTTTGTTTAAAATTTAAAGGCACTGCCTTTGCGTGCCGGCCCAGTCACATAATATCTACGGCTTTTTACACACACAAGTGAATGCAAAGCATACTTGGTCAACAGCCCGACAGGTCACACTAAAGGGTGGCGGGATAAACAACTTTAACACTGTTACAAATATGCGCCACACTGTGAACCCACACCAAACAAGAACGACAAACACATTTCGGGAGAACATCTGCACCGTAACACAACACAAAAACAACAGAACAAATACCCAGAACCCCTTGCAGCTCTAACTCTTCCGGGACGCTACAATATACACCCATGTTAGCCCCTATCCCCCCCACCTCAACCCCGCCCTCCCCAACCCTGCCCAACTCAACCTCCTCATGCTCTCTCAGGGAGAGCATGTCCCAAATTTCAAGCTGCTGTTTTGAGGCATGTTGAAAACAATAATGCACTTTGTGACTTCAATAATAAATATGGCAGTGCCATGCTGGCATTTTTTCCATAACTTGAGTGGATTCATTTTGGAAAACCTTGTTACTGTTAAGATCCGTTACTCGGATCTTCGCATATTATTGTTTATTTTTCCATCTTTGTTTTCATTCTCCGTTTGACCCTGTTATTTCCTGTGTTAGTCTGTTACTATGGTTACTCAGTAGTTCACTTGCTACTCACGTCCGGCACACCTGCTACTAATAATCACCTTCACTATATAAGCCTTCCTCTTTTCTTTGTTCACTCTCGGATCCTAATTTGCCCACGCGCAACAGTGACGACTCTCATCCTTCGACCGTATGTTTTTTCTCGCTAGCTCTTACGCTAAGCCACTTGTTTATTCCAGCTCTCATGCTGAGGAATTGTTTTTCTGTTTTTGTGTGCTTTCGTGCCAGCTTAGTTTGTCATTTTGTGCATCATGGTTCTCATACTAGCGTTTTTGGTTTGCCTTTTCTTAGCTCCTGTATTTTTGTTCCTAGCCTTTTTATTACTTTAATAAATCCATTTATATCTTACCTTGTTGTGTTCATCGCTTCAACGCATCCTCGGAAAAACAACACCGGCAACCATGCCGAAGAAGAATTGTCACAGTTACTTTCTTTAATGCATCCAGCGGTGCATCACAACAAAATTTGACATTTTAATGTGCTAATTCCACGACTGTATATATCGGTATCGGTTGATATCGGAATCGGTAATTAAAAGTTGGACAATATCGTAATATCTCTATATAAAATGGAATTGATCATCATACTTTATCATAAAAGATTTGTCGAGTGACTATCCGTCGGTCGCGTTCCCAAACATATTGAACTATCTGGTGCTCCAGATGTCATTCTACATGACAAAACAGATGGGGAACTTAGAAAAGCATGGATGTGTACAACTTCTTTGTGTGTGGCTGTGTCAAGGAAATTAGTATTAAGACTCTCCCGGAAAAGTAGGCATTGTCTCTATTCGAGTAAGGTTGCATTTCATGATTTAACTTCGCGTCTACAGCCGTTTGTGATGCTGTTGCGCGCGCCGTTTACGAGTAACGTGTTTTCCCCATCTTTATCAAAATATAACTATAGATGTCAATATTGTGTATGTGCTGAAAACATAATTTACGATTGTTGCCTTTGGTAAAAAAGCTTAACTGTTTTAGGTTTTACTCACCTTCGCTTTCTTTTGTTTGGACTCGCCTCGTAGCTAACATATGTTTAAGAAATACAAATGATATCATAATTGCATAAAATCTTGCACTCTCTCACCCTTTTTGATTTCCTCTCAAGGAACTCTGAAGAAACATTCATCCTTTTTGCTATTTGAACGATTCGTACAGCCGAAAACGACACAATTATTGGGCATTTTTTCTTCGAGAAAGTCTACAAGGCGCCAAGTACCAATTGTGAATAGGTTAGATAGTACTTTATTTATTCCTTCAGGAGAGTTCCTTCAGCTTGAGCACCACCATTTAATGGGCGGGACGTGACCTGGACGTGAGGTCAATAAAATCCAAGAAATAGTACACAACCCAAAACCAGTGACTTTGGCACATTGTGTAAATCATAAATAAAAAAGAGAATACAATGATTTGCAAATCCTTTTCAAGTTATATATAATTGAATAGACTGCAAAGACAATATATTTAATGTTTGAACTGAGAAACATAATTTTTTTGCAAATAATCATTAATTCAGATTTAATGGTAGCAACACATTGCAAAAAAGTTGGCAGAGGGGCATTTTTACCATTGTGTTACATGGCCTTTCCTTTTAGCGACACTCAGTAAACGTTTGGTAACAGAGGAGACCAATTTGTGAAGCTTTTCAGGTGAAATTCTTTCTAATTCTTGCTTGATGTACAGCTTAAGTTGTTCAAAAGTCCGGGGTCTCCCTTTTTACTACAAAGGCACGCTGTTGTAACACGTGGCTTGGCATTGTCTTACTGAAATAAGCAGGGGCGTCCATGATATCATTGCTTAGATGGCAACATGTGTTGCTCCAAAACCTGTATGTACCTTTCAGCATTAATGGTGCCCTCACAGATGTGTAAGTTACCAATGCCTTGGGCACCAATACACCCCCAAACACTCACAGATTATGTTTATTTTTAACTTTGCGCCTAGAACAATCTGGATGGTTCTTTTCCTCTTTGGTCCAGAGGACACGACGTCCACAATTTCCAAAAACAATTTGAAATTTGGACCCGTCAGACCACAGAAGACTTTTACACTTTGCATCAGTCCATCTTAGATGAGCTCGTTTCTGGGTGTTGTTGATAAATGGCTTTTGCTAGGCATAGTAGTTTTTACTTGCACTTACAGATGTAGCGACAAACTCTAGTTACTGACAGTGGTTTTCTGAAGTGTTCCTGAGCCCACGTAGTGATATCCTTTACACACTGATGTCGCTTTTTGATGCAGTTCCGCCTGAGGGATGGAAGGTCACGGGCAGTGATTCCTACAGATTATGTGAGCCTTTAGACGATATTACAGACAGTAGATGGTGAAATCCCTAAATTCCTTGCAATAGCTCATTGAGAAACGTTGTTCTTAAACTGTTCGACAATTTTCTCACGCATTTGTTCACAAACAGGTGACTCTCACCCCATCCTTGTTTGTGAATGACTGAGCATTTCATGGAAGCTGCTTTTATACCCAATCATGGCACCCACCTGTTCCCAATTACCCTGTTAGTGTTTGATGAGCATTCCTCAACTTTCTCAGTCTTTTTTGCAACTTGTGACAGCCTTTTTGAAACATGTTAGAGGCATCAAATTCCAAATGAGCTAATGTTTGCTAAAAATAACAAAGTTTTCCAGTGTGCTCGTTTCCACCTAAGTATCTTGTCTTGGCAGTCTATTCAATCGAATGTAGGTTGAAAAGGATTAGCAAATCATTGTATTCTGTTTTTATTTACGATTAACACAAAGTGCCAACTTCACTGGTTTAGGGTTTTGTACATGGTGTTTAAGACCATTGATGGTCAGTCTTAAAATATTGCATATTTAGTAAAACATTGCATTTTTACAAGATGCTCGTGTCATTTGTGCATTATAAATACTACAAGGCCACTAACTTCCAATTTGGAGAAATTTCTGTTGAGTCATAATCCCATGATCAGTGCTGTCACAAGACTTCAATTTTGCTGTGATTACACAAGTGAACGTCTCTGTCGCAATTCACAGCATGCAAGGCTAACTGACATCCATTCACTTAGCCCCTTCAGGGGTCACGAGGGTGCTGGAGCCTATCCCAGCTGCTAAGGGCGGAAGGCGGGGAACACCCTGGACAAGTCGCCATCTCATCGGAGGGCCAACACTCACAAGGAGCGCAGTTGCTACTAAATGAAAAAATGTAGTGGCACAGAAAATTTTAGTAGCACAGAAAAAAATAGGAACAATAATTATGAAGTGTCCTAAATAACACAAGGTTCCTAATACACTCAAACAATGTACAAAGTCACACACTCAAACATATATGCACACAGTGCTATCATAAGGCCTCTTTGTCCCACAGATTTGTAATAATAAAATAATACAATGTCATGCCACGTTCTGAGGTACCCATGATAACAGTCACATAACATGACTGACATCACATTTCATTACTGATCATAATGCTACAGTACTTATACGTGTGGACCGCTTGCCTGTGCATCGGTTGGGGACGTCTCTGCACTGCAAACCTGTCTCCGCTCGGGATGGTCTCCTGCTGTCGTCATTATGGACTGGAATCTCACTATTTTGGTAGATCCACTATGGACTGGATTCTCACAATATTATGCAAGATCCATTCGACGTCCATTGCACCGGTTGCCCTATGGGGAGGAGTTGGGTAACATCTGTGGTACTCTCCAAGGTTTCTCATTGTCCCACTGGGTTGAGTTTTTCTTTGCCTTCATGTGGGATCTGAACGGAGGATGTCGTTGTGGCTTGTGCAGCTCTTTGAGACACTTGTGATTTAGGGCTATAAAATAAACATTGATTGATTGATACACATGCCGGCAGTGACGTGCAGTCAGGGGAGGCATGTGAGGCAGTGCCTCACGTGCCATCATGGAAAGAAAAAAAATGTAAAAAGAAAAAAAACAATTACATTGTTATATATAAAATTATAAAATTATTGTCCATTTAACTTCACCAGCTTTAGATTATTTTTATTCAAAATCGCTGAATTTTCACATTTGACATTCAAATACTGAGAAGAGACTTGCGGTGAGTCAGCAGCCAGTTGAGCTTCACCAGTCACCATGGATTATGCAATGACTCGGCTAACCGCTGGCTGCTGTGCAGCGAGACCGTGTTAATATATATGAATTATATTATACATTTCCATAGTTTAGTTAGCTGAGGTATATAATGTACAGTGTATTTTGTCAACAACTGTATGTGTGTAACGTATTTCTTGTGCTGGGCAATCATAAAACGGCTGCGAAGACGCACTGGGTGAGGCACCTGTTCTCCCGCCTCATGGCGGTAGAGGGCGCTAGTGATCCCAGGGATCATTCTTGTGTTCACTCGGCTGCAGAATAAGTGACAACAAGCTACAGTTAGCAAGTCAAGTGCAGCGGCAGCGATCGTTTATTTGTTCCACTCACCTGGACTTTTAACATAAATGATTACATATCTAAAATAAAACAGTTTTCTAAATTGGACTTTCAATCGAAGCAGAAGGTAATAATTAAAGAAAAACCAACGCCGGAGCTAAAAGGTTTGCTTCAGACAGTGATCTCCATCAAAACAGAGATACTTTTAAAACTGAAGAAAGATAAGGAAGACTTCTATAAACAAACAAGTTATCGATGCTTTTGTTCAGAAGGAGCGGTGCATGGACTTCATTTATAAGTAAAGGTAAGACCATAATAAAGTTTTTTTTATTAAATGTGCTTTTTTGTGTGCTACAGTTTGTATGTGTAAAGAATGCTGGTATGAGCTTTTAAACACAACCCGTTAACTGCTGCCAATCAAATGGTGAATAAGATACTCTTTAGGGTTCATATGTTTATAAATCTGTCTGTGATGAAGTCAGTGCCTCACCAGCCATGAACCTCACCGCACGTCACTGCATGCCGGAGCGACCAGTGATGTTGATGGGCAGTCAATGCAGTGAGTCCCCAGGACCCACAAATGGTAATTTGTATCAGTCCTTGGAAAGTTCAGTGGGACCCAACAAAGAGAGGCTGTTTAAAACCTTTAAGCATATATGTCTAGAGGTTGTTAACTTTCCAAAATATTTTAAGCATTATAGCATAGATTATTTACAGCTTTTAGCACATAATGCCATAACTACACTCACACGTAACATTTGCACATGCATTGGTTTTGTGTGTTGCTCTATAATGATCTAACGTTAGCTATCATTTAATATATTTGATCATAAAAGCAACATGATTGCAAATTGTTGATTCTCTTGGACTGTTTTGTATGTGTGCTCACGCTCCCTCTGTGTACGAGACAGTGTTGCTTGACAAGCATGAAGGCCAAAATAGATCCTTCAGACCGATGAGCAATTTTTATTCAATATAATTAGTATTTTTTGATAACATAGACACTACAAAAATGGTTCCAGTAAACCACTAATGCAGGGGTAGGGAACCTATGGCTCGCGAGCCAGATGTGGCTCTTTTGATGACTGCATCTGGCTCTCGGATAAATCTTAGCTGACATTGCTTAATATGCCGCTGCTTATAACAGAGCGACAGGTGATTACATAACAAGACCCAGGTGGGCCGTCTACGCACCTGTCGCTGATTTCGAGGCCGGTCCTGGCACACCCCAGTTCGCTGCAGGCCAGCAGGCCACACCCCCTCCACAGTTGGCTCCTGAATAACAATGTTATTACAAAGAAGAAGAGACCTATTATACTCTACAAATGTTGGTCTTACTTAAAAATGCACGCGTTTAGTTTTGTTCAGTGTAAAAAAAAATATTATATGGCTCTTACGGAAATACATTTTAAAATATTTGGCATTTTGGCTCTCTCAGCCAAAAAGGTTACCGACCCCTGCACTAATAGTAACATAATCAAACCTGTGGGGTTCTTTTTTGGGGGGAATATTTAATTGAGAGAATGTTGCAAACAACTGAGCCCCTTTAAAGTTGTTGCATTTTTTCTAGTTCTTTTCTTATTTTTCTAAAAATGTTGTATTGAATTCCTATGGGGGGTTTCTGATATGATATGGTTATAATAACAGATGTTTTGATATCTGTAGAAAATGTATCTGGAATTAAACACAACTATCACAATCACAATCAGAATCAGAATAGTTTTGCTGCCATTGTTTGAGAATGGGTGCACAAACTAGGAATTCTTTTTGGTACAATCGTGCCACAAAAGACTCATATAACAAGGGCATGAAATACATCATTCTAATAAAATGGCATTTTTTAACAACATAATTACTACCTAAAAAAATTGGGAAAATTCTAATGAAAACAACTAGCACAAAAATATCAATGAAAGTGCAGATCGCTAGTCTGATCATTAGAAGGGAGGCACAACATATACCGTATTTCCTTGAATTGCCGCAGGGCATATAGTATGCGCTTGCCTTGAATTACTGTCGGATCAAACTCGCTTCGCAAAATAATTAGCGCATGCTAAGTATTACCGCCTGGTCAAACTCGTGACATCACGAGTGACACTTCCCCTGTCATCATTTTTAAAATGGAGGAGGCTGATTTCAATACCGGTCATTTGAAATAGCATAAAGGGAAGAAGATTAAGAGCTATTCAGTAGGATTTAAGGTCCAAGCTTACATCACACTCACATTTTTACTGCATACCTTTGATAAGTGCCAGGGTGAGAAGAGGTTTTAAAATAATCAGCGCATGCTTACTTTTACCGCATGCTTTTGGTAAGCGCAGGAGTGAGAGGAGGTTTTAAATTAATTAGCGCCCCGGCGCCAATTCAAGGAAATACGGTAGCTGCAAATGTCTGCTGGCCAGTGATAAAAGCTTTTATCCTTTTCTTTAGTTTCATTTTTGCAACTCATCAGATGCAGCATGTATGCGCAGACACCGTCCGAGCAACAGAGAAACTCAGAAAGACGTTCAAAGTATTTTTCATGCCCGCTAACAAACTGTTTGCATATTTCATTACCGCACGTCCCCTTAAATTTCAAACACCATCAACATGAACAAGCACAATATCGAACAGTGGAAACGTAGGTTTATTTACTGTGAAGTTCATATCATTAGTGGCTGAAATGGCTGGCTATTTTTTTGGCAGCAGCCAAGCTAGCATGTCGCGACTCGCGAGTGTACACATAATCACGTCAGCTCTAAGCAGATGCGCAGAGGATTTGCTATGGCTTTTGTATGGTCTGTGAAACTGTAGAGGGGAGAAGAAGACGACACAGAGGCAGGTACGTCGTCTGGCCTATGGTGTATTTTTTATCAAGATGAAATGATGTGTATTTAACCAAAAGACTTGGTGTGAGACTATGTGATGCGTTTAACTGGAGAGTGTTACCGGCAAGTGTTAAAGGTGCATGTTGAGAGGAATGCGGACGTCTGAAGAGGGAAAGGCTGGCTTGGAAGTCTGTGGGCAGGCGAGAGGTCGAGGGCAGGAGATGGACGTCACGGTCTGTTAGCAGGCAAGAGGTCGAGATCCAGGGAAGCAGCAACAGGTCCAGGGGGAGTCTGGGGAGGCGAGACACACAGCTCGAATCCAGGGAACAGAGGGATGCTGGAGGGCGACAAAACAGGACACAACACAATGAGCACAGAGGAGGGGAAGCAAAGAGAGCGAGAATGCACATGAAGAGGAGCTAGAGACGTTAGGGATACAGGTGGCTACGTTCTGGCACTGGAACACAGGATACATTGTTGTGCGGCGTCCTCATCAGCGTCAGATGTGTTGATTGATGAGTGAATGCGCAGCGGCAAGCACCCAAGCCTCAACTGTCTGTTGACAACAATGGATCTTTTCCCCAAATTCACTTTTTATGTACAAACCCCGTTTCCATATGAGTTGGGGAATTGTGTTAGATGTAAATATAAACAGAATACAATGATTTGCAAACTATTTTCAACCCATATTCAGTTGAATATGCTACAAAGATAACATATTTGATATTCAAACTGATAAACATTTTTTGTGTGTGCAAATAATCATTAACTTTAGAATTTGATGCCAGCAACATGTGACAAAGAAGTTGGGAAAGGTGGCAATAAATACTGATAAACCTGAGAAATGCTCATCAAACACTTATATGGAACATATAGGCTAATTGGGAACATTTGGGTGCCATGATTGGGTATTAAAGCAGCTTACATGAAATGCCAAGTAATTCACCAACAAGGATGGGGTGAAGGTCACCACTTTGTAAGCAAATTGTCGAATGGTTTTAGAACGACATTTCTCAACGAGCTATTGCAAGGAATTTAGGGATTTTACCATCTACAATCCATAAAATCATCAAAAGATTCAGACAATCTGGAGAAATCACTGCTCGTAAGCGATGATATTACGGACTTTTGATCCTTCAGGCGGTACTGCATCAAAAACCGACATCAGTGTGTAAAGGATATCACCACATGGGCTCAGGAACGCTTCATAAAACCACTGTCAGTAACTGCAGTTGGTTGCTACATCTGTAAGTGCAAGTTAAAACTTTACAATGCAAAGCCAAACCCATTTATCAACAATATCCTGAAACGCCGCCGGCTTGGCTGGGCCCGAGCTCATTTAAGAAGGACTGATGCAAAGTGGAAAGGTGTTCTGTGGTCTGACGAGTCCACATTTCAAATTATATTTGGAAACAGAGGACGTGGTGTCCTCCAGAACAAAGAGGAAAATAACCATTCTGATTTTTAGAGGCGCAAAGTTCAAAAGCCAGCATCTGTGATGTATGGGGGTGCATTATTGCCCAAAGCATGGGTAACTTACACATCTGTGAAGGCACAATTAATGCTGAAAGGTCCATTCAGGTTTTGGAGCAACATATGTTATTTTCAGCAAGACAAGTGTTACAACAGCGTGGCTTCGTAAAAAAAGAGCGCGGGTACTTTCCTGGCCCGCCTGCAGTCCAGACCTGTCTCCCATCGAAAATATGTGGCGCATTATGAAGCGTAATATACGACAGCGGAGACCCTGGGCTGTTGAACGACTGAAGCTCTACATAAAATAAGAATGGGAAATAATTCCACTTTCAAAGCTTCAACAATTAGTTTCCTCAGTTCCCAAATGTTTATTAAAGAAAAGGTGATGTAACACAGTGGTGAACATGCCCTTTCCCAACTACTTTGGCACGTGTTGCAGCCATGAAAGTCTAAGTTAATTATTATTTGCAAATAAAAAATAGTTTATGAGTGCATTCAATTGAATATGGGTTGAAAAGGATTTGCAAATCATTGTATTATGTTAATATTTAAATCAAACACAATTTCCCAACTCATATGGAAACAGGGTTTCTATTTATTTTTGCAACTGCACATGCGCAGTCTGATTCTCCCTCCGCTGCTGGAGCACCTAGAGGCTCCGCTGTGAGCCACGCAGGACACGTCCCCGTGCTCTTTGCGCAGACCGCGGCCACGCGCTGCCACAGCCGGAGGCAATCTGCAATCGGCACACCTGGGATTTTGAGAGGCGACAGGATGAAGAGCCTCGCCGCTGACTTCTCTTTGTCGGAACATAGCCCTGTGAACACTAAGCTTCACATCTCTGACTTCCCTCCTGCTCTGTCTCGCTTGCGTGTCTCCCTTGTGCCTTATCCTGATATTTCTTGTTGTCTCTTGTCCCTCACAGTCCTCAGTGTCTCAGCTTTTGCTGTGCGCTTCTGCTGCTGCTCTTCCCCTTGGACCTTGATTGGCTTCCCTGATCCTCGACACCACGCTTGGACTTCTGGACACCTCTCTCCTGCCCCACGACCCCGCTCAAACCACAGACCTTTTTTCTTCTTCCCACTGGACTTGACTGCTGCCACATCCAATACGCACTCGAACAAGTCCTCCGGTATTTACATACGGTTAACTTCCACACATAGTATTCCATTCACACGCATAGTAGCATACACACCCCTCGTAATCATCAATTGCTCAATAAAACCTGTTGAGCTTGATCCTTTGTTGTCATGCCGTCTCTTTCCCCCTTGTCGACAATGCTTGATGCAATCATATATGTGCAATATGTATTATGTATTGCATATTTGTTTTTTGTTTGTCATTGTTTTGATTTGAACTTTTTGTAGAAATGGCGCCATTGATATGGCAGCTGATTGCATCAGCTCTGTGCCCTTTTAATGTTTTTTTGTCCTTAATGACTAATGATGTTTCCTTCTTGTTTTTAATGCGTTTTTACCTTTAATTGTGGACTTGCACTGCAACTATATAATTTTCCCGTTGTGGTATGAATAAAGTCGATCCAAAGTCTATCATAGTATCCTGTATATTCCCCTCATCAACACTAACAATGTATGACCGTCTTCCACTTATGAGTATTCCAGGCAGTGGTTGCTAGCTATTAGCTTGCAAGCTCCTCACTTGGTGGCCAAGAAAGGTCACAACAAAAGCAAATACCACAACAAACTCAAACACTACAGCACAACAACATGAAGCCACACCAGGTTTAGAAAGTTTGGAACTGATCGATATTCTTAGACTTTTTCTGCTTTGGGATCCACACACCCTTCGCCTAACTCCACTGGTCTGTTACCTTGCACCTCCTCTGAATCCTCCTTAGCCTGTGTAGTAGCTTTGGGTAGTTCTTGTACACCTTATGATGTACTCTACAGAGACCCGGAGCAGAGCTTGCTCTTGCCCTTTTATCTACTTCCTGGATTTCCTTCCAACAGGGACACGCGGTAGAAAATGGATGACTGGAGGGACGGGCTCCTTCTCGTTGACCTTCACGGCTGGTGCAGAGGTAAAGTAATCAAAGACCTGAAGGGGCCTACGTCTTGCTCTCTGCATTCATTGCTGCAGGTCTTCTTGAGGTGATGGTCAACATTAGTTTTGGAGGGGTCAAGTTGACCGCTACACTTCTGTCCTAGCACCTGTTTTGTGTACCCAAATGGTTTTGCTCGGAAGGTAGTTCGCCTGCGAGACCTCTCTTTCCTTCTCCTTCTATGCCAATCAGCTCTCCTCAACCTCTTGCGGATTTTGCTGCGCAACTCCGCAAGAGGGCTTCTCTACTGTTCGATAGGAACATTGAACTGCTGCCTCAAGCGTTTCAGTTTCTGTTTGACCTGATGGACCTTGCTAGCTTTGTTGTTCATGGTGTAGGGGTGCTTCACTGCTTGCTTTTTTTCCTAGCCTGGACCTTTCCGCAGTCAGGCTGGTGATGATCGCAGTTGTCTTCAACAAAATGAAGCCACTCTTCCCATTACTAGCTTGGGGTCACTTCACCCGACAATGCTCTGATGTCCAGCGTGTATCAGGTGCTTGCATCACCTGGCGTTTCTGGGCTTTGTGGGGTGACTCCGGGCCAGGCTCCCCCTAAGTTCACCAGGCGTAGTTCCTGTGCACTATGTCTATACCACCTTCTGCATACACTTCATCTTGTCCTGGTGGATCCGCAGGCCCAGGTGGTTCTTGCATATCTTGCCACATATGTATTCCATAGTCATCATCGTGTTTCCATGTGGCTTTATGGTGTTTTGTTGTGGCGTTTGTATTTGTTGTGACCTTATTCAGCCACTGTATCTTTTTCTGTGAATAACATTCTACCTCTTCCTCCAGTGATAACAGAACAGATGAACGGCAGTTATTTGCCGCAATGAAGGATTATTGACTTCGAAGAGCAGTTCCATACAGTGGATGGCGATACAGTTAGCTGCTAGCCGCTCCTGTGGCAGCTAATTATTTCAGTTGTTGAAAAGAGCGTTAAATATAGGAATCAACTTTTTTCCGGGAGAATCTGAATGTAAGTCCCGATACCCAACGATCGATTCCCTTCCTTATTTGCATACGCAACCAGAGTGCTTTCACATAATAGTCTGAACAATTCCCAGCGAACCAAAATGGGTCATAAGAAACCACATGACAGTGCTCTCTTTTCCAGTTAGTCAAATATGTAAAACATGTCAAACATGTAATGACGTGGCATTAGGGTTGCCAAAAAAAAGAAACACCTTACAAGGCCGGATTTTTTCCTTTTTTAGGCTAAATATATATATTTTATATATATATATATATATATATATATATATATATATATATATATATATATATATACATATATATATATATGTATATATATATATATATATATGTATATATATAAATAAATAAATGATAAATGGGTTGTACTTGTATAGCGCTTTTCTACCTTCAAGGTACTCAAAGCGCTTTGACACTACTTCCACATTTACCCATTCACACACACATTCACACACTGATGGAGGGAGCTGCCATGCAAGGCGCCAACCAGCCCCCATCAGGAGCGAGGGTGAAGTGTCTTGCTCAGGACACAACGGACGTGACGAGGTTGGTACTAGGTGGGATTTGAACCAGGGCCCCTCGGGGTGCGCACGGCCACTCTCCCACAGCGCCACGCCGTCCCTATATATATACACGAACACACACACACACATATATATATATTTATATATATATATATATATATATATATATATATATATATCAATTCATATACATATATACATATATATATACACATATTACACGTGGCGCAGTGGAAGAGTGGCCGTGCGCAACCCGAGGGTCACTGGTTCAAATCCCACCTAGAACCAACCTCGTCACGTCCGTTGTGTCCTGAGCAAGACACTTCACCCTTGCTCCTGATGGGTGCTGGTTGGCGCCTTGCATGGCAGCTCCCTCCATCAGTGTGTGAATGTGTGTGTGAATGGGTAAATGTGGAAGTAGTGTCAAAGCGCTTTGAGTACCTTGAAGGTAGAAAAGCGCTATACAAGTACAACCCATATATATATACACACACACACATACATATATATGTATATATATATATATATAAATATACATCCATCCATTTTCTACCGCTTATTCCCTTTGGGGTCGCGGGGGACGCTGGTGCCTATCTCAGCTACAATCAGGCGGAAGGCAGGGTAGACACTGGACAAGTTGCCACCTCATTGCAGGGCAATATAAATATATATACACATAAATACACATACATATTTTTTTATATATATATACAAACACATATGTATATACAAATATATATATATATATATATATATAAATACACATATATATATACATACACACGCACACAGATATATATATATATATACAAACACACACACGTATATATATACTTATACACACACACACACACACATATATATATATATATATATATATATATATATATATATATACATATGTATATATATATATATATATATACATATGAGCTGAGCTGATACCTTGTCGTGGTAGAGGAGTTTGCATACATACATACATACATACAGTACATACATGCATACATACATACATACTTATATATAGTAGGGCTGCGAATCTTTGGGTGTCCCACGATACGATTCAATATCAATTCTTGGGGTCACGATTCGATAATAGATCGATGTTTTCGATAATAAACAAGAGTCAAAACTGCTCAAGAATGTCCTTCCTTGGTGGTCAATGGAACCCGCACGACGGCAAGAGACCATCACACAGCCCTTTTTGGAGTCCCTACAATGAGGGACTCCAAATGGCAACGACAAGGATGAAGAGGCGTGATTGGGAGAAATGACCGCCCTGATCTGAACCAAAATGGTGTTTGGTTATTGGACTTTTGTGCTTGTCACAGTTTGTCATTGACAAACACCATGTTAAAACATAAGGGTGTCCATATGTTGGCATCAGGACACCATAGGCTGCAGTTTGATGATCGACTTTGTGGTTATTTCATCGGATCTGCAGTCTCACGTTTTGGACACTTGGGTGAATAGAAGGGCGCAGTTTTCAACAGACCACTACCTGGTGGTGACTCGGCTCCAATGGTGGGGTACGATCCCAGACAAACATGGAATGCCTAAACTCATTGTGAGGGTCTGTTGGGAACGTTTGGCAGAGTCTCTGGTCAGAGAGAATTTCAATACTTACCCACTTTGGGAAGAACTTCAAACATGTTACCGGGGAAGCGCTGTACATTGAGTCCTAGTGGACTTTGTTCCGTGCCTCCTTTGTCGAGGCAGCCGATCGGAGCCGCAAGGTCATCAGTGCCTGCTGTGACGGTTAACCCAGAAACCGCTGTTGTACACCAGCGGTGAGGGATGCTGTCAAGCTGAAGAAGGAGTCGTATTGGGTCTTTTTGGCCCATTGGATGTAATCCATGTAATTTGCCTGAGTGGCTTGACAGGACTCAGACAAAAAGAAAGAAAGAAAGAAAGAAAGAAAAAGGCCTCTGCCCCTACGACTACACTTTGAATAAGCGGAAGAAGATGCATGGATGGATCATCCTGGGAGCAGCGGAGCAGAAAACCCGGTCTCCCATAGTTTGTAGCTTTGTCCTTGTAGGTTGGAGGAAGTTAGCCTGTTTGGAGCGGCGGTGTTGTGTGGAGGATTTGGGGGTGAGCAGTTCTTTAAGGTAAACGGGGGCATTTCCATGGAGGCACTGGTGAATCAGTAGGGAGACTTTGCATTCAATCCTGAGTGGAACAGGAAGCCAGTGAAGGGATTTGAGAGTTAGTGATGTGGTCGTATTTCCGCACTCTCTTCAGGATCCTCGCAGCACTATTCTGTAGGTACTGCAGCTTCTGAATGTTCTTGCTGGGGATCCCGACAAGAAGTGCGTTGAAGTAGTCAAGCAGTGCAAGCCATTGAGCTAAGAGCTCAGCTAGCACAACTCCAAGGCATAAGGCACGCATATGTCATATAGCCACATCAGCTGGCATTCGTTACGTATGCAAAATAATCTACCAATTACATTTCACTTGGAAAACAAAGTTGTATTTGTTTTAAGTGCTTTGAAAATCTAGAGAAGGCGATAAAAGATTATTTTAACAGCTACATTTGTAATAAAAATGTTGTAAACATAAAAATCGCTTAAATATAAAGACACTCTTTAAAAAATTCACACATAAATTTTGTGTCCTCCTGAGATACTCCATGCTGTTTCATCTGTTGATATATGATTGACCACCCGGTGGCACATTACAGTTTGTGTGCAGGGGCAGATGGCCTAGGGGGCTGGGCAGGGCCGCTTTACCCTAAGAGGGGCATTGGGATAAGGTTTTTTTTTTTTACCCAATCCCTAAAAAAATATCCACAAACCTCAACACTCCCACCCAGGGGCGTAACTCGGATTTGACAAATACGGAAGTCAAAAATTGGTGTTACAAGAGGAGCTTTGAAAAGCTGAAATCATGTGTATCCACCATGTAAATAATATTACCTTGAGCAACACAATGATTTTCCAGAACAACAAAAGCTTTCATTGAAACAGAACTATCACTTGGTAAATTATCTAACGTCTTTGACAATCAGCATGATTTTGTAATAGCCCACTTTTTTAATAATATGCTGACGTTTAGCATATTCAACAATTAAAACACATATTAAAAACCTTGCCATATTTTCTATGTTAAGCGGATACCGATCCCACATCTTTTTGCTTGGCAAGTGGGTATTATTGACCGGCACCACGAGAGCTACCGTAAGTTTTAATGGGAAATTTGTTACCATATTCTTATCAGTGACAGAGCACAATGTGGCAAAGAGTACGTTTGGGCTAATATTTTATATGAAGCGCCTTGTCATCCAATAATGTAAGAACCGCATTTCAATATGAGTTGGGAAATTGTGTTACATGTAAATATAAACAGAATACAATGATTTGCAAATCCTTTTCAACCTATATTCAATTGAATGCACTACAAAGAAAACATATTTGATGTTCAAACTCATAAACTTAATTTTTCTTTGCAAATAATAATTAACTAATAATTTCATGGCTGCAACATGTGCCAAAGTAGTTGGGAAAGGGCATGTTCACCACTGTGTTACATCACATTTTCTTTTAATAACACTCAATAAATGTTTGGGAACTGAGGAAACTAATTGTTGAAGCTTTAAAAGTGGAATTCTTTCCCATTCTTGTTTTATGTAGAGCCTCAGTCGTTCAACAGTCCGAGGTCTCCGCTGTCGTAATTTACGCTTCATAATGTGCCACACATTTTTAATGTTGACAGGTCTGGACTGCAGGCGGGCCAGGAAAGTACCCGCACTCTTTTTTTACGAAGCCACGCTGTTGTAACTCTTGTCTTGCTGAAATAAGCAGGGGGGTCCATGATAACGTTGCTTGGATGACAACATATGTTGCTCCAAAACCTGAATGGACCTTTCAGCATTAATTGTGCCTTCACAGATGTGTAAGTTACCCATGCCTTGGGCACTAATACACCCCCATACAGCACAGATGCTGGCTTTTGAACTTTGCGCCTATGACAATCCGAATGTTTATTTTCCTCTAAGTTCTGCAGGACACCCCGTCCTCTGTTTCCAAATATAATTTGAAATGTGGACTCGTCAGACCACAGAACACCTTTCCACTTTGCATCAGTCCATCTTAAATGAGCTCGGGCCCAGCCAAGCCGGCGGCGTTTCAGGATATTGTTGATAAATAGGTTTGGCTTTGCATAGTAGAGTTTTAACTTGCACTTACAGATGTAGCGACCAACTGTAGTTACTGACAGTGGTTTTCTGAAGTGTTCCTGAGCCCATGTGCTGATATCCTTTACACACTTATGTCGATTTTTGATGCAGTACCGCCTGGGGGATCAAAAGTACGTAATATCATCGCTTACGTGCAGTGATTTCTCCAGATTCTCTGAACTATTTGATGATTTTACGGACCGTAGATGGTAAAATCCCTAAATTCCCTGCAATAGCTCGTTGAGAAATATTGTTCTAAAACTGTTCGACAATTTGCTTACAAAGTGGTAACCCTCACCCCATCCTTGTTTGTGATTTACTTAGCATTTGATGGAAGCTGCTTTTATACCCAGTCATGGCACCCAAGTGTTCCCAATTAGCCTGCACACCTTTGGGATGTTCCCTATAAGTGTTTGATGAGCATTCCTCAACTTAATCAGTATTTAATGCCACCTTTCCCAACTTCTATGTTACGTGTTGCTGGCAATAAATTCTAAAGTTAATGATTATTTGCACACAAAAAAAATGTTTATCAATTTGAACGTCAAATATGTTGTCTTTGTAGCATATTCAACTGAATATGGGTTGAAAAGAGTTTACAAATTATTGTATTCCGTTTATATTTACATCTAACACAATTTCCCAACTCATATGGAAACAGGGTTTGTATATTTTAATGTGCTTTTTTTGAGCAAAGCACCCCCGCCCCACGGATCCCATAGACCTACGCACGGCTAAGTTTAGGGCAGGCGGGCTTAATCTCTGTCAGCAGAACTTGGCTGACATGACAGCTGTATCTGCGTTTTACATCAATTTCATTCAGGTGAAAGCAACATTAGTTACGTCAGTACAATTTAATGTTAACGTTATGTTGACAGCACATTTTGGATCAGATGATGTTTATAGAAAAACTGCACTTGGAGCAGTATAGCTCGGTTGGTAGAGTGGCCGTGCCAGCAACTTGAGGATTCCAGGTTTGATCCCCGCTTCTGCCATCCTAGTCACTGCTTTTGTGTCCTTGGGCAAGAAACTTTCCCCACCTGTTCCTAGTGCCACCCACACTGGTTTAAAAATGTAACTTAAATATTGGGTTTCACAATATAAAGCACTTTGAGTCATTAGAGAAAAGCGCTATATAAATATAATTCACATCACTTCATTGTGTTATGTTGCTGGTGTTGTGCATGACCAAAGATCGTACATTGTGAGAGGGTGGTCTACCTCATGGTGATGTACAGGCACTGTACAGTATGTACAGATGTGCTACATGAAGTGCTACACAAAGTCAGTCATATAAACTTGTTTTTGTCAATTACAAAATACAGATGACATGACTTCGGTGTCCTAAATGGTAGTTATAGCCATGCTCCCACCAACGCCCACTCCCTGCCCTTAAAGCACAGTTTGAAAAACAAAACAAAACAGGATTTTACTCAACAGAACTGAAACAATACCAAAATATCATCCATTTTAAAACTAATTGTGTTCATGCACATCTCTGCGAGTGCAACAGAGACCAGTCAACCTTAAAAATAGCTCTGGCAAAATAACCTGTCCCTTTATTTAGCACGCTCGCCTCTCAGAGCCGTTGGAAAAAAAACAAAATGGCCAAGAGAGTGAGTACACAATTGCTACACAAAACAGAGCTGTCTGGGAGTGACAGCTATGAACACTAATCATTGCATTCCCCATCAAAATTGGGGCCCCCTGTTTGGTAAGCCCATGCATTAAGGCAATATACATAGAATGGGGACCGAAAATGTCAGAATGTGTGTATAACTCCTTGATATTTTTGATATTTGTGTTAGCTTTAAAGGAAGATGCAAATCTAGAAACATAGAAATATAAAATATTTTAGGCATTTAAACATGCTTAGATTACAGTTTAGGCAGTGGAAATGTATTAGTTTACTGTGTGCAAAATAATCACTACAAAGTAGAGAAGGGTAAAAAATGTTTTACAGGAGTTCTATGTAAGATTTGCACCTTCTACAAAGCTGTCTACAGTATCCCTGTCGAATTGGCATCATGGGTTGTCTTGCATGTGACAATGATCAAAATCAATTAGGCATATTTGAATTTTTTTTTTTTTTCTCAGATCTGTTGATAAAAGTGATATGTTATTAAGACAGCACATTGAATACATTTATTAAAAATGACTTACGTCTGGGCCCTCTGGCCTGAAGTGTGTGAGCAGTGTATTCTCAAATCACAGGGGTTAAATTAAAAGTTTTTTCAGATTGCTGACAAGGGGACTTCCAGAGTTTCAGGCAAATAAGATGAGACAACAGAGCAATGTTTTACAATCACAGTGACAAAAATGTTCCATGTTGGAGTCTTTTAATGCGAAATCAATTCACTCTTTGTCCTTCAGAGTTTGTTTTTAAAGGGAGTATAATGACCGGAGGTGGGTAGAGTAGCCAGAAATTGTACTCAAGTAAGAGTACTGTTCCTTTAGAGATGTATTACTCAAGTAAAAGTAAGGAGAAGTCACCCAAATATTCACTTGAGTAAAAGTAAAAAGTATGTCGAGAAAAAACTACTTAAGTACTGAGTAACTAATGAGTCACCTGTTCGTTTAATGATGACGGCAGCAAATAATGCAGAAAAACACAAGAATTGCAGTGAACAAATTCAGAGCCAGGAATATCTCTTAAGCAACTAAAACAATAATATATCAGAAACAGAAATCAGAAATACTTTAATAATCCATGAGAAGGAAAGAAAGAAAGAATCCCAGAGGGGAAAAATATATTATTTTAAAAATGTTATTATTAATATAATATTATATTAAAATATTAAAGTAATAATACATTAAAATAAAACCAATAAATGCAAATTGAGCCACAATAACTTAACAGCACCACAGGCTCAGTAGGCAGAGATTTACAAAGGAAAATAAAAAGTTAGCCTTTACGCAAATCATAAACTCTGAGGATGTCGTAGTGGTTTGTGTTGTGGTTTGTGCAGCCCTTTGAGACACTAGTGATTTAGGGCTATATAAGTAAACATTGATTGATTGATAGGTGTGGGCTGCACCTGGGAACACATGTTTGTATGCATGCGTGAGTGTGTGTGTCTCTGTCTGTCTATCAGGCTGCAGTACCCAACGTTACTTACCGCCATGTGCTTCCTCCAATTTGACATTGAGTTCATGTAAGCTGAAATGTCCACTTGTTTGGGGAGACACATATGACAACGCCCTACATAACTATTTTTTTGGTTGTCTGAAGCGTGAACATCAATTTTATGTGAGGCCAGGGGTGTTTGTGTTCGTTGTTGTCTCTGTAATTGTTGTTGTTTGCCGCTGAAACTTTTTGGGCAGTTAATCATGTGACCGCCTGGCTCTGTTTAATTGGTAAAACGGAGTCAAACGTCACCAGTGACTGCATTTGATTGGTGAAACACAGGCATGCGATAGATCCTACTTTGAAGGTCTTTCTGACAAACCAAAACAAAAAAAATGTGTATTAACCGATCGATAATAATCAATAGCGAGTAGCAAGCTGAATGTAGATAAATGGAGCGAAGTAAAAGCAGCGTTTCTTCTCTATAAAAATACTAAAGTAAAAGTATGTTGCATTAAAACTACTCTTAAAAGTACAATTTATACCAAAAGTTACTCAAGTAGATGTCACGGAATAAATGTAGCACCTCTGTTGTTGACTCATACAAACCAAGACTGCATGAACAAATGATAACTGGTGCAGAATACCCTATTTAAAAGAAGTGTTTGCTTGTACTACACAGCTTTAAATATATAGAAACTCATTTGTTGCACATTCATGTAATTATGCTCCTTCCTCTGGCATTTTGCTATATTTTGAAGCATGCAGCAGACCATTATATACCCTCTTTTCTAGGTATTTTAGAAGCAGTCTTGCAGTGCATCTACAATGGAATTTTTTTTTAGCACACTGAGGCTGGCACCAAATGTAACTAAATTGTAATGGAATTGATATAGAAACGACAAAAAAAAGGTTAGTAAGGAGATTTCAAAACCGTTACCATACATCGACCACCTGTCTTTTCACACAGGCATATTCCATCCATCCATCTTTTTCCGCTTATCCGAGGGTGGGTCGCGGGGCCACTGCCTAAGAAGGGAAGCCCAGACTTCCCTCTCCCCAGCCACTTCGTCTAGCTCTTTTTCCGGGGGATCCCGAGGCATTCCCAGGCCAGCCGGGAGACATAAACTTCCCAACGTGTCCTGGGTCTTCCCCGTGGCCTCCTACCGGTTGGACGTGCCCTAAACACCTCCCTTTGGGAGTCGTTCGGGTGGCATCCTGACCAGATGCCCGAACCACCTCATCTGGCTCCTCTCGATGTGGAGGAGCAGCGGCTTTACTTTGAGTTCCTCCCGGATTGGCATATTTCCAAACAAAATGAAAATAGAAAAAAAGTTATACCAATTTATAAGACTGGGTACAAACACCAGTTTACAAACTACAGACCTCGCTGCTTACTTCCACAATTTTCTAAAATTATTGAACAACAGATTGGACAAATTCCCCCCAAAAGTGGAACGCTCGCTGACAACCAATACGGACACTGAGCTAACATCTCAACATCGATGGCATTAATAGAAATAATGTAGGCGATTACCAATGCAACAGATGTGGGCAGTGTTTATGGATCCAACACAATTAATCACAATATCTTCATTAATACATTAGAACGGCACTGCATCAGAGGGTTGGTCTTGAACTGAGTAGGAAGCTACTTAACCAAAAGGAAGCAATACGTGAAGATATCAATCAATCTGTCAAAGTATGTTTATATAACCCTTAATCACAAGTGTCTCAAAGGGCTGATCCCACATCAGGGCAAGAAAAAACTCAACCCAATGGGATAAAATGACAAACCTTGGAGGGGACCGCATATGTGGTTATCAAAACAGTGAAAGCTAACACCGTATTTTCGAATGATGTCACCTAGCAGCAGCATGTAAATGCTGAGGAGCGCAGGGCCAAGAACAGAACCCTGGGGAACTCCGCACGTTACCTTAACATACTCCAAGGTCACATTGATATGGGAGAAGCACTGCATCCTGTCAGTAAGATAGGAGTTGATCCAAGAAAAGGCCAAGTCTGACATATCAATTTGTTAAGAATTCTCCATGTTATGTACGTTTCAGATACTTTATTTTGAAGCATTTCTTGACAGTGTCACTTCCGCTTCTTTCCTGGAGGTGTCACTTCCGCTTCCCGTTTGACGTGTGTTAATGTGTGGTAACTTGTTTCTCTGCTACGTTTAATCGGTACTCTAGTCTTTGACGATGTATGTTAATTTTTATATAAGACTCATTTAGTTTATTAATAGACATCACTGTGTTTGTGTAACATTTACTGGTGTTGGATTAATATTAGTGCAGTGTTGTCAGAATTCTACGAGCTAACATCTCCCTGTTAAAGGCCTACTGAAACCCACTACTACCGACCACGCAGTCTGATAGTTTATATATCAATGATGAAATATTAACATTGCAATACGTGCTTATACGGCCGGCTTAGTTTACTAAATTGCAATTTTAAATTTCCCGCAGAGTTTCTTGACGTCACGGACCGTCAGGAAATATTAGTGCAGCACCACTTGCGGCTAAAAGTCCTCTCTTTTCATCGCGCAATTAAACAGTATTCTGGACATCTGTGTTGCTGAATCTTTTGCAATTTGTTCAACTAATAATGGAGAAGTCAAAATAGAAAGATGGAGTTGGGAAGCTTCAGCCTTTAGCCACACAAACACACGGTGATTCCTTGTTTAAAATTCCCGGAGGTGAAGCTTTACTATGGATCAGAGCGCGGTCAAGCAAACATGGTTCCCGACCACTTGTCAAACGGCAGGTTTCGGTGAGAAAATTGTGTTAAAAAGTCGCCTCCTACCGGAGATCTGTGGAGTTTGCGCCGTCCTTGTATCTGCCGTGACTTCCCTCAGACACTGGCCTCAAGACACCCGTGGACACACCCCTCACTAAAACACTCGCAACACAAAAGAAAGATAAGGGATTTCCCAGAATTATCCTAGTAAATGTGTCTAAAAACATCTGAATCCGTCCCAATGCAATCGCCTTTTTTTTTTAACTTTATTTTTTTTATTTTATTTTTTTCTAGTCCTTCCCTATCAATATCATCATCCACAAATCTTTCATCCTCGCTCAAATTAATGGGGAAATTGTTGTTTTCTCGGTCCGAATAGCTCTTGATGCTGGAGGCTCCCATTATAAACAATGTGAGGACGTGAGGAGCCCTCACCCTTGTGACGTCATCGTCTGCGACTTCCGGTACAGGCAGGGCTTTTTTATCAGCACCAAAAGTTGCAAACTTTATTGTCGATGTTCTCTACTAAATCCTTTCAGCAAAAATATGGCAATATCGCGGAATGATCAAGTATGACACATAGAATGGACCTGCTATCCCCGTTTGCATAAGAAAATCTCATTTCAGTAGGCCTTTAAGGATAGCATTGCTGCTGCTAATGCGTCTAGCTCGCATGCCATTGTGAAAATGCAATATGTTATGTCTGTAGTAATTTACTTAGAGCATATCTATAGGCATATAATACATATAGTTGTTTAGTTAAATTACATACTGTAAATGTTGATGGGTGTTT
The DNA here is from genome assembly GCF_033978795.1 of Nerophis ophidion. Taxonomy (NCBI): domain Eukaryota; kingdom Metazoa; phylum Chordata; class Actinopteri; order Syngnathiformes; family Syngnathidae; genus Nerophis; species Nerophis ophidion. Next base: position 56,762,227 of record NC_084613.1, read on the forward strand.
GTTTGTGGTTTACAGATATCAACTGAACCTCATATAAACCAATATGCACCATTAAAGTTGGAAGAGTCCAAATGATGACTGTGTGTTCTCTGACCGGAACCCCAACGTGGTCAATAGCCAAAAAGACAGTCGCAGAGTTTATTACTCAACACAATTTGTGTTTTGATAAGTGATAATAAATAGTCTGATCGACGGTATCCAAAGTCCATCCATCCAGTTTCTACCGCTTATTCCTTTCTGGGTCGAGGGGGGCACTGTCCGAAAGGAATAAGTGGTAGAATTGGATGGATGGGTATCGAAAGCAGCGCTAAGATCAATAAGCAGCAACACGGATCATGCATCAGCATCCATAGTTAGCAATAGATCGTAAGATAGGCGAGCACACGTCTACAAAGCTGGATATATCTTGCAGGGTACCACAGGGATATCAGGGATCAATACTGGGACCAAATCCGTTCCATTTTTATACAAACAACATTTGCAAAGTTACAAAGGACTTAAAGTTAGTATTATTTGCAGATAATACAACTGTGTTTTGTTGAGGAGAGAACACGCAGAAGCTAATACAAAAAATAACAGACCGTTGTGTCTTGGGCACTTCACCCACCTTGCTCCCAGTAGCACCTACACTGGTGTGGGAATGTGTAGGACTCTCTTACAAAAGAAATCCCTAATCTCAATGCGACTTTTCTGGGTAAATAAAGGTGTAAAAAAGAGATGGTTTGATAAAAACAGATTATCTTTAAATCTCAGTAAAACCAAAATAACACTATCCTGTACCAGCAGAAGAGAAGGTGAAACACCAATCCAAAATACGACATAGACATTAAAAGTAGAAAAAAATAAATCACATTTTTTGGTGCATTAATAGATGATAAAATGAACTACAAATCTCATGTAAAAATATACAACAATAAGGTGGCATTAAATAGTTGTATAATAAATAAGGAAAAATATGTTTCAGAGCAAAAATCACTCCGTATTCTTTGCTGCTCGCTACCGTACGTTACCGTACAGTATCCATACATAACTAAAACAAACACTTCATTCACTAACCGTGTTACAAAAAAGGTCAGTTAGAATAATACCTACCTATTGTTGGACATAGACAATATTCAAACTCTTTATTTATTGAATCCGAAATATTTAAATTAAATGATTTGGTGCATTTGCAAATAACTAAAATTATGTACAAAGAAAACTATAACCTACTCCCCAAAAAGGTATTTTTTTTTCTCAACTAGCGGCAGTATAGCTCGGTTGGTAGCACGGCCTTGCCAGCAACTTGAGAGTTCTAGGTTCGATTCCCGCTTCCGCCAACCTAGTCACTGCCGTTGTGTCGTTGGGCAAGACACTTTACCAACCTGCTCCCAGTGCCACCCACACTGGTTTAAATGTTACTTAGATATTGGGTTTCACTATGTAAAGCGCTTTGAGTCACTATAAAAGTATTATATAAATATAATTCACTTCACACAACAAAAGACGAGAAATATAACTTTAGAAAAAAATTCAAAATTTAAGCATTCGAATGCAGGAATGTACAACACTTAAAACCTTCAGTATATCAGTATGTGGAATTAAATTATGGAATTAATTAAGAAGAGAGGTCAAACAAAGTACTAATAGCATCCAGTTTAAGAAACTGTTCAAACTAAAAAGGGTTTACAAAGTACAAAGAAGAAGAATCTTGATAAAAATCATTAACATTGAAAAATGTGATAATATTATTAATTTTATTATGTGATTCACAACCTACTCAACTATTCATTCATGAGAACTTTATTGATGTATTTTTATTTAAGTTGTTGTGTTATTATTGAGAAAAGGAGGTTAACAAATGTGTTAACCATAACCAACTGCAAACGTGCGCTGGAATGTTTCAGACGCAAGAAAAGGAAGATGAATATGTTTAATATGTTTATTTTTGACGGTCTATAAATGTTGACGAGCATATGTTGGACAGCTGCAGCGCGATCGCCTCCTTTCTCACAGCCATGTCCGCGCAACTGCAAGTTGGCAAATCCTTTCTATCCATCCATCCATCCATTTTCTAGACATACTAAATATAGATGCAAACCAGCGGTCACAGAGCAGTTGATAGTCTTAAAAACTCACACTGCGTGGGCTAAATTATTGTACTTACTTTTCTCCTCCCAGCATTGTGATTGTTCTGATAATCAGCGTATATGCTGCATATTCATGAAAACAGATGCGCTAAATAAATGGCGGTCTTTATCTTGCTCAATCTTCCAAACACGGCGAATTGAGTTTATAACAAAATGGATACATGGATGATACAGCAGAGGATTGGGAGAATGTTATGTGGTCAGATGAAACCAAAATATAACTTTTTGGTATAAAATCAATTCGTCGTGTTTGGAGGAAGAAGAATACTGAGTTGCATCCCAAGAACACCATACCTACTGTGAATCATGGGGGTGGAAACATCATGCTTTGGGGCTGTTTTTCTGTTAAGGGGATAGGACGATTGATCCGTGTTAAAGAAAGAATGAATGGGGCCATGTATCATGAGATTTTGAGCCAAAACCTCCTTCCATCAGTGAGAGCTTTGAATGGTTGACCAAATACTTATTTTCCACCATAAATTACAAATAAATTCTTTAAAATTCCTACAATGTGAATTCCTGGATTTTTTTTTCACATTCTGTCTCTCACAGTTGAAGTATACCTCTGTCATCATTTTCAGTGGGAGAACTTGCACAATCGCTGGCTGACTAAATACTTTTTTGCCCCACTATATATATATATATATATATATATATATATTCCCATTGGGGTCGCGGGGGGCACTGGTGCCTATCAGCTACAATTTGAAATGTGGACTTGTCAGACCACGCAACACTTTTCCACTTTGCATCATTTCATCTTAGATGATCTCAGGCCCAGAGAAGCCGGCGGCGTTTCTGGATGTTGTTGATAAATGGCTTTAGCTTTGCATAGTAGAGCTTTAACTTGCACTAACAGATATAGCGACAAACTGTATTTAGTGACAGTGGCTTTCTGAAGTGTTCCTGAGCCCATGTAGTGATATCCTTTAGAGATTGATGTCGTTTTTTGATACAGTGCCGTCTGAGGGATCTAAGGTCACGGTCAATCAATGTTGGTTTCCGGCCATGCCGCTTACGTGGAGTGATTTCTCCAGATTCTCCTAACCATTTGATGATATTATGGACCATAGATGTTGAAATCCCTAAATTTCTTGCAATTGCACTTTGAGAAACGTTGTTCTTAAACTGTTTGACTATTCGCTCATGCGGTTGTGGACAAAGGGATGTACCTCGCCCATGCATTTCTTGTGAAAGACTGAGCATTTTTTGGGAAGCTGTTTTTATACCCAATCATGCCACCCACCTGTTCCCAATTAGCTTGCACACCTGCGGTATATTCCAAATAAGTGTTTGATGAGCATTCCTCAACTTTATCAGCATTTATTGCCACCTTTCCCAACTTCTTTGTCACATGTTGCTGGCATCAAATTCTGAAGTTAATAATTATTTGCAAATAAAAAAATGTTTATCAGTTTGAACATCAAATATGTTGTCTTTGTAGCATATTCAACTGAATATGGGTTGAAAATGATTTGCAAATCATTGTATTCCGTTTATATTTACATCTAACACAATTTCCCAATTCATATGGAAACGAGGTTTGTATTAAGAGATGATAAAATGAACTGGAAATCTCAAATAAAAATAAACAACATAAGGTGGCAAGAAATGCTCCAATAATGAATAAAGCAAAATAGTCCAGGACCATAAATCACTTTAAATTCTCGACTTTTCTCTAATATTACAATATCTGAGTTATTGTGTCGAAATAGGGGGAAATAATTTAAAAGTATGCGTCATTTACTCGCTCTGCTTCTTCCTTGTTGCTTTTCAAGAATGTTGAAATGTGACACTGTAAATATTTGATGCAGTACATTGTAACTGTATGCATGTTCAAATTAAACTTATACGATAACCATATACTTTGGTTACCTCATTTAGCAATATGAGAAAAAGAAATTGCTCTAAAAGGAAACAATAATTAACATTCTTCAAAAAATATCTCTCTGTGTCTGCCAACCAAAAGTGTGTCACGACAGGGTTTTTGGAGCTTACTGTGGGGTTTGTTTTACCAAAATGCAGACGGACCACTCCGGACATGGTGTGCAGGTAGGAACATGATTTAATTATTAAAACTCAAAGAGGTACAAAAAACAGAAAACGAGCCGACAGAACAATGTGTCTGATCGCACTCAAAGCCAAAGCTAACACTTAGCATGGACTATGGACAAGAAATTATTACATAACTTTGGCATGAAACAAACAACTTACGTAGCAGGTTGCATGAAGCAAATCATGACGCCCAGCCGACTGATTGGGAAAGGCAGGCTTAAATAATGCCTCTGATTAGTGCTCGGGAAGCAGGTGAGCGGGCGAACACTAATCAGAGTCAGGTGGAAATAATAGGTAACCATGGTAACAAAACCAACACGGGTGTACAAAAACAGGAACTAATGGAGTCCAAAACTAACAGAAAATAACAAAACATGATCCGGACCACGGATCATGACAAACTGACTCTTATTTTCCTTTTCAAAGCAGAATTTGGATTTCTATTACTGTATTAGATTGAGCAAGTGGCCATAAAGTTATGGTCAGTATTAGTCACAATTTTAATATATTCATCTACAGCAGTGGTTCTCAACCTTTTTTCAGTGATGTACCCCCTGTGAACATTTTTTTATTCAAGTACCCCCTAATCAGAGCAAAGCATTTTTGGTTGGAAAAAAAAAGAAAAAGAAGTAAAATACAGCTCTATGTCATCAGTTTCTGATTTATTAAATTGTATAACAGTCCAAAATATTGCTCATTTGTAGTGATCTTTCTTGAACTATTTGAAAAAAAAAAAGATATAAAAATAACTAGTGATTCAATTATAAATAAATATTTCTACACATAGAAGTAATCATCAACTTAAAGTGCCCTCTTTGGGGATTGTAATAGAGATCCTTCTGGATTCATGAACTTAATTCTAAACATTTCTTCACAAAAAAAATAATCTTTAACATCAGTATTTATGGAACATATCCACAAAAAATCTAGCTGTCAACACTGAATATTGCATTGTTGCATTTGTTTTCACAGTTCATGAACTTAAATTCTTATTTTGTTGAAGTATTATTCAATAAATATATTCATAAGGGATTTTTGAAATGTTGCTATTTTTATAATATTTTAGAAAAATCTCAAGTACCCCTTGGCATACCTTCAAGTACCCCCAGGGGTACGCATACCCCCATTTGAGAACCAATGATCAACAGTACATTTGGAGAATGCCCAGGATACTACCATCTTTTAGAATCAATCCAGTTTTGTTATGTAAGCATCATCTTGACACAAAAACGAGTTACAGCAATGTTTGACATATTTTAGCCTAAGTCTAAAATCACATATGCATGACAGCTTGCTTCAAGGCAGGTAAACTGTACATAAAGGTATCCTGGCGTGTTAAAGTACCATGGAGTAGAAAAACAAGTTACCTCTACATTGAAGCTATTATCATATATATTTTATTTATCACACCGAAAAGTCTCCCAAAGTTTGTGAATAAATAGATTAGATTAAAATAATATATACCGCACAGAGATTTCGGAGCCATTTTAAGAGTTAATGAGGAAGCCAGTAATGTGATCCGTGATGTAGAAATAGCCACCACAGATCCCTTCCCCATCACACAAATGTTAATGAAGCAGACTTTGTGAGAGCCAACAACAATTACCTTGGGAAAAATTACGATGCACAACCTTATGTTTTTGGGCCTGAACACAAAGAGGATGAGCAATACGTTTTTGAAGCGGAGTTCTAAACAGATGCAGGTTTATTGTATTACTATAGCCTCAGCAGCAGTGTTAGGTGTTAAACATACAAAATAACCACAATAAACCACAGTAAAACAAACACTTACTGTACATTTTCCACTCTTGCTGGGATGCCGACCGACAGGACGCCCACATAATTTTGTTTCGATGAAGATTCCATCGCAACCCTCTTGAAAGATGTAATAAATATTGCTGCAACAAACGTCTTTTTGTGTGTTTTTTGGCATCTCGCGGGATGTCAAAGTGAAGTGTGAAGTGAACTATATTTATATTGCACTTTTCTCTAGTGACTTAAAGCGCTTTACATAGTGAAACCCAATATCTAAGTTACATTTAAACCAGTGTGGGTGGCACTGAGAGCAGGTGGGCAAAGGGCCTTGCCCAAGGACACAAAGGGAGTGACCAGGATGGCGAAAGCGGGAATCAAACCTGGAACCCTCAAATGGCTGGCGCAGCCACTATACCAACTGAGCTATGTCGCCCAAAGTTCACCAGTCTCTCGGTCCATGGCCACATTTGTCTACTACCATGTAAAAGATGCAAAAATCATAATCGAGAATTTACTTTTAGCAAGTTTGAGACAAAGCAAAATCAACCACCAGTGCATCAACAATGGCAGCGTAAGCCAGCAATAGTTCACTGCTATCAATGCGCCGCTAAAATAGTTTGTCTGCGTTGATGCTTATATTAACAACATGTCTCATATTTGGTTAATTTTTAGGTCACAACATGTAAATGGAGTATTGTTAGCGTTTCCTGCTTGGTTTAAAGCAGGGGTCACCAACCTTTTTGAAACCAAGAGCTAGTTCTTGGGTACTGATTAATGTGAAGGGCTACCAGTTTGATACACACTTAAATACATTGCCAGAAATAGCCAATTCGCTCAATTTGCCTTTAATAAATAAATCTATATATATATAAAATGGGTATTGCTGTCCGCCATTCCGTGGTACATTTTTTTTTCCTTTTATGGAAGGTTTTTTGAATAAATGATGAAAAAAACACTTAATTGAACGGTTTAAAAGAGGAGAAAACACACATAAAAAGAAAATTAAATTTAGTTTATCTTCAATTTCGACTCTTTAAAATTCAAAATTCCACCGAAAAAAGAAGAGAAAAACTAGCTAATTTGAATCTTTTTGAAAAAATAAAAAAATAATTTATGGAACATCATTAGTAATTTTACCTGATTAAGATTAATTTTAGAATTTTGATGACATGTTTTAAATAGGTTAAAATCCAATATGCACTTTGTTAGGATATATAACAAATTGGACCAAGCTATATTTCTAACAAAGACAAATCATTATTTCTTCTAGATTTTCCAAAACAAAAATGTTAAGACTAATTAAAAAGACTTTGAAATAAGATTTAAATGTGATACTACAGATTTTTTAGATTTGCCAGAATATTATTTTTGAATTTTAATCATAATAAGTTTGAAGAAATATTTCACAAATATTCTTCTTCTAAAAAACAGAAGCTAAAATGAAGAATTAAATAAAAAAATATTTATTATTCTTTACAATAAAAAAATAATTTTACTTGAACATTGATTAAAATTGTCAGGAAAGAATAGGAAGGAATTTAATAGGTAAAAAGGTATATGTGTTTAAAAATCCTAAAATAATTTTTAAGGTTGCATTTTTTCTCTAAAACTTTCTTTCTGAAAGTTATAAGAAGCAAAGTAAAAAAATAAATGAATTTATTTAAACAAGTGAAGACCAAGTCTTTAAAATATTTTCTTGGATTTTCAAATTCTATTTGAGTTTTGTCTCTCTTAGAATTAAAAATGTCGAGCAAAGCGAGACCAGCTTGCTTGCAAATAAATACAATTAAAAAAAATAGAGGCAGTTCACTGGTAAGTGTTGCTATTTGAGCTATTTTTAGAACAGGCCAGGGGGCGACTCATCTGGTCCTTACGGGCTACCTGCTGCCCGCGAGCAAAGCGTTGGTGACCCCTGGTTTAAAGCATGGTTGGGCAAACCTTTGGTTGGGCCAGCGAGCATGTGATGCATTTCAAAGCAAATCATACCTGTAGGCTTCTCAAACATGGGCTATTTTAATCATAATACATCTATTTTCAACTATATTATACCCGAACATCAAAGAAACATAACAATTGTATTAAAGAGTTAACACTTACATTGTCTTTTAGTGGGAGCAGTGTTGTTGATCACCCTTTTTGCGTCAAATTCTAATATCAGTTTTGTTGTGGCAATTTTCAAAACATGTTTTTGCTCAATTCTGTTTTAATATTTGGCGAACTGGATTAAAATGACCTACGGACCGGATGTGGCCCGGTTGATAGAGTTTGCCCACCTCTTTAAACTTTAAAGGATATATGGGCGCAAAAGAGGACCCTTGATCCGTTGACTCAATTGTTAGCTATTTATTTACATTCAATTTCCTTTATTCAACCTGGTAAATACTCATTGAGATCAAAATCTCTTTTTTAGAAGCGACCTGAAAGTGGGCGGCACAAACAAAGTTACAATATTAATTACAACAAGACGATACAACAGAACAACAGCAGTCATACCACAACAGGTCAAATATAATTTAAAACAATTAAGTAATAATTCAATTTAAAAGCAAGTACATTGCCCAAGAGAACTGGTTTCTCGATTTTTTAAAATTAACTTCAACTCCCCCAAAGTGATCATTTCTGGTAGCCTTAGATCTTTCTGGATGTCATTCCATGACCAGGGAGCAGCATAACTGAAGGCTTTTTTTTTTTTTTTTTTACCAAGCTCTGTGTTGGCTCTGGGAACCAACATATGGAGAACATCCTGTGAGTGTAGGCTGTAATGACTGGAGTCTCTACACACAAATGAACACCGATAGGTGGGGACAAGTCCAAGAAGACATTTATGTATAAAAACTATCCATTGAGAAAGGCAGTTAAAGATGGACAGTTTGCCTTTGCATACAGAGTGCAGTGGTGGACAAGATTTCCACTACATGTAATAAAACGTAAGGGACAGTGATATACAGTGTCTAGTTTTTTCACGTAAGTGTCAGATGGATTTATAAAAAGCAAGTCTCCATAATCAAGTAAAGGAATAAGGGTGGGTGAGATTAGATGTTTCCTAACTTTTAGGGGAAAATAAGACTTATTTCTGAAAAAGAAACCCAATGTAATTCTAAGCTTAGAGACAAGCTTTTCTATGTGTGCTTTAAAAGACAATCTCTCATCCATAATAATTCCTAAGTACTTATATGTTGTGACCAACTCGAGCTCGACCCCACGAGGAGTTAAAATTTTAGGGATGTTCAATGGCAGCCGTTTGCCATTTGAGAATAACATCACCTTAGGTTTGTCTGCATTTAGCACTAGCCTAGGTTAGGTCTTCTGGGACTGAACAACATCAAAAGCAGACTCCAAGAGTTCAAGCGTTTGCACTGCAGAGAGGGATGAACAATACATGACTGCATCATTTGTGAATTAGAATGCATAAAAAAAAGCAAATCATATGTGTTTGTGTCTTACATAAGGATTGCGAATGATAAATACAACATCTCTTTCCAATTTTTGTTTATGTCCAGTATGTCTGCTCTGATAATATGGTCAGAGAGCAGAAGGGTTATTACAGTGACGTAGAATTTATGGAAACTGCTGAATATATTTGGAGCGGAAATGGCTGACTGATTTTGTAGCAATTTGTGATGTTTATAAGATAATTTCCCATACTTTGAGGATTGTAAATGCAATTAGAAATGTTGTAATGGATACAATGAAACTTGTATCCATTACATGAAGTCAACTTGTTTTAACAATGCTATGCCAGAGAAAGTTGCAACAACACAACTTTTTGCACTAACATGACAAGTAGGACGACTATTTGTTATGATTTAACCTCTAAAACTACAGTATGGGTGGGGAAAATGCCTGAGTCATAAATGCATCAAATTTGGGACATGGACTGAATTAAGAACGGGTTCAAAAACGGGGGGGCACGCACACGCACAAGAAACACATAGACACACACTCAATTCTTTCCAGACAGTGGCTGTTGTCTGCTGGTTATAGTGTGCATTTATAGGGAGACTTTCTTGTGCAGTCACAGAGACAGCATGCCGATGTGTATGACTGTTTTGGTGTGCTTCAAATTTTTGATAACTTTTTTTGCATTTCTAAATGAAGAAGTGATAAGGGTGAGCTCTGTGAGTTTGTCCTTGGTAAATTGCCTTGCAATAAAAACACAAACCCACCTTCTGTACTGCATCATAATTAAGCCAAGTTATGAGCCCTCACCGGTTCCTCTGCTCCTGGACTGAATCTTTGGACTAAAGTCCGAATATGGATTATTCAACTATGTTATATACAGAAATACGGAGCAAAACATACTGTGGGCAGGAGGAGAGGAGAAGCCATATGCTAACTGCTAAACCAGATTGAATGTAAAGTAGTGAAACAAGAAAGTAAGTGCTTTGTACACCTATGTCTAAATAGAAGGGCATATATGTACATCCAATAATAATAGGTAGGTACCCACTGATTCCTACCCTTAGCTGTAACTGATTAACTTTTTGGGAAAAATAATTAGGAATCCACTCTGACCCATTGTGCTTCTCCATAGCGAAACACAAACGAAGTATGGTGGCCTTAAAGGGTTACAAAGGTGAACTAACCGCACAAAACTGTTTTAAAGGTCATTTGGCATACATTTTCACTCCGTTTGTGTATTTAAATTATTAAGTATTATTAGTATTTAAAATGAGTTAACTGGATCGGTTCGCAGCCGAATGTGAAGCGACCGGAATGAGAATCAGCACCTCCAAGTCAGAGTCCATGGTTCTTGCCCGGAAAAGGGTGGAATGCCATCTCCGGGTTGGGGATAAGACCATGTCCCAAGTGGAGGAGTTCAAGTACCTAGGAGTCTTGTTCACGAGTGAGGGAAGAGTGGATCGTGAGATCGACAGGCGGATCGGTGCGGCATCTTCAGTAATGCGGACGTTGTATCGATCCGTTGTGGGGAAGACGGAGCTGAGCCGGAATGCAAAGCTTTCAATTTACCGGTCGATCTACGTTCCCATCCTCACCTATGGTCATGAGTTTTGGGTCATGACCGAAAGGATAAGATCACGAGTACAAGCGGCCGAAATGAGTTCCCTCCGCCGTGTGGCGGGGCTCTCCCTTAGAGATAGGGTGAGAAGCTCTGTCATCCGCAGGAACTCAAAGTAAAGCCGCTGCTCCTCCACATCGAGAGGAGCCAGATGAGGTGGTTCTGGCATCTGGTCAGGATGCCACCCGAACGCCTCCCTAGGGAGGTGTTTAGGGCACATCCAAACAGTAGGAGGCCACTGGGAAGACCCAGGACACGTTGGGAAGACTATGTCTCCCGGCTGGCCTGGGAACGCCTCGGGATCCCACGGGAAGAGCTAGACGAAGTGGCTGAGGAGAGGGAAGTCTGGGCTTCCCTGCTTAGGCTGCTGCCCCCGTGACCCGACCTCGGATAAGCGGAAGAAGATGGAGGGATGGATGAAAATGAGTAAACTAATGTGATAAATCACAAAAGACATTGCACTAATTATGTGTACATGAATATTAATCAAACACTTTATTTTGACTGTACATGACCTGTCTTAGGTCTAATTTTTTTTTTAATTTTTAGAATTAAAATTATTCATTTAAATTACAATATGCAAGCGAGTAATAACCAGTGATTAATTCCGTTATTTCAAATTCAAAAGTGTAAATAATCAGATGAATGTTTTCTCATTTCTCTTTAAAGCACTTTGAGTATCTAGAGCAGGGCTCGGCAATCCGCGGCTCCGGAGCCGCACGCGGCACGTTGATTACTCTAATGTAGCTCTGCTGCATAACTTCCGACCCTCCGATTATCCCGAGAGATTTCCGGAGTTTAATGCCTCTCCCAGAAATCACCCGGGGTCAACATTCTCCGATTTTCACCTGGTCGATAATGTAAAGGGCGTACCCTGATGGCAACGCTTTTACAGTCTTCTAAAAATTGTCATCGTGCCCTATTTTACACAATGCTATCCATGTGCAATCCGGGTACATGTAGTACGCGGTCTCTGTTAATACACGACAGCGACTGCAAGCCATAGTTAGTCAACAGCCAAACAGGTTACACTGAGAGTTGTGATATAAACAACTTCAACACTCTTACTAATATGCGCCACACTGTGAACCCACACCAAATAAGACTGACAATCACATTTCGGGTGAACATCTGCATTGTAACACAACATAAACACAACAGAACAAATACCCAGAATCCCATTCATCCCTAACTCTTCCGAGCTACATTATACACCCCTGCTAGCATGAAACCCCGCACCCCCCCAACCTCGCCCACCTCAACCGACAAGGGGGTGGGGGGACTTGGTGCTAGCGGGGGTGTATAATGTAGCCCGGAAGAGTTAGGGATGCATGGGATTCTAGGTATTTTGTTCTGTTGTGTTTATGTTGTGTTACAGTGAGGATATTCTCCAGAAATGTGTTTGTCATTCTTGTTTGGTGTGGGTTCACAGTGTGGCGCATATTAGTAAGATTGTTAAAGTTGTTTATATCACAACTCTCAGTGTAACCTGTATGGCTGTTGAATAAGTATGCGTTGCAGTCGTCTAAGTGTGTCTATGGAGGCTACATACGACTCGTGGCTGGGCTGTGCTAGATATATGTACATGTTGTAGACGGCGGTAAAGACTGCGCCTTCAACGAACGCCCGTATTAATATTGAAGGGTGAAAATCAGCAGACATTTGCGAGAATAGTTTCTCTGAAGTTCGGGAGTCTTCCGGAAAGTTTGGAAGGGTTGGCAACTGTGAAGCTGTCAAACGGAATCAATTCATAACTCGCGGGCCACTCTAACATTACATTTTCATATTAAGGTGTGGGCCGCGAGTCTGAGACCCCTGGTTAATACATAGCACAAAGTGAAAAAAAATCTCTGTATGCAGCAGTGACGTGCGGTGAGGTTCATGGCTGGTGAGGCACTGACTTCATCACAGTCAGATTTATAAACATATGAACCCTATAGAGTATCTTATTCACCATTTGACTGGCAGCAGTTAACGGGTCATGTTTAAAAGCTCATACCAGCATTCTTCCCTGCTTAGCACTCAGCATCAAGGGTTGGAATTGGGGGTTAGATCACCAAAAATTATTCCCGGGCGCTGCTGCTCACTGCTCCCCTCACCTCCCAGGGGGGTGAACAAGGGGTTGGGTCAAATGCAGAGGACACATTTCACCACACCTAGTGTGTGTGTGACAATCATTGGTACTTTAACTTAATGTAGCAGGTACTTTAGCTAGTATAGTAGAAGCTCTCAATATTTGGGCTAATCAGAAGTCTAGATTACGACTCGGAGAGAGTAGGACAAACAAAATTAAATACTTTAAATGATAATAGTATTATCTAAACATGTATAGTGCAACAACAGACATTAATAGGAATGGCAATTCAAAACAAAAGAAAAAAACCAGAAAGGAATCTGAACAAACAATGTTGGTTTAGTTCAGGTAATTCACAAAAAGTAATATCAAAAGTTATTCAAGTTTATAGGAGCCATATGAGACTGATCATATGTGCATTTGCAGTTCATAATGCTACACGGGTTGGCGTTGTGGATATGGCAGTTTGTAGTGAAAGTTCAGTTTATGGGCAGGTTGTGTATGAGGTAGTGCAAAAGGCCGCAGAGCAATGAAGTGCGAGGCAAGGGGTTCGGCTATAAGCCGCCTACCGGCCCGACCAGAACAGGTGGCCAGGGGTTGAGGAGGTGGAGATCCTTGGGCTCGGGCTCGAGGCCTATCTACAGCTCGCCATCCAAGACTTAGGGACCTGTCCTACATAAACACAGGACCCGGAGTTCAATCAATGTGCGCACATATATATCAACATTAAGTCATCTATCGTTCGAACTTCAATAAATAAATTACACTTATTATTATCATTATTAGCAATAATACAGCTAACATTAACAATATTAAATAATCACATGTATGTAGAAAATAACAAACGCGACAGTACACCGTGTTGTCACTATGACAGGTGTAACACAGTGTTGTCACTGTGACAGGTGTAACAGTGTTGTCACTATGACAGGTGTAACACAGTGTTGTCACTGTGACAGGTGTAACAGTGTTGTCACTATGACAGGTGTAACACAGTGTTGTCACTATGACAGGTGTAACACAGTGTTGTCACTGTGACAGGTGTAACAGTGTTGTCACTATGACAGGTGTAACGCAGTGTTGTCACTATGACAGGTGTAACACAGTGTTGTCACTATGACAGGTGTAACAGTGTTGTCACTATGACAGGTGTAACACAGTGTTGTCACTATGACAAGTGTAACACAGTGTGGTCACTGTGACAGGTGTAACAGTGTTGTCACTATGACAGGTGTAACAGTGTTGTCACTATGACAGGTGTAACACAGTGTTGTCACTGTGACAGGTGTAACAGTGTTGTCACTATGACAGGTGTAACACAGTGTTGTCACTATGACAGGTGTAACACAGTGTTGTCACTGTGACAGGTGTAACAGTGTTGTCACTATGACAGGTGTAACACAGTGTTGTCACTATGACAGGTGTAACACAGTGTTGTCACTATGACAGGTGTAACAGTGTTGTCACTATGACAGGTGTAACACAGTGTTGTCACTATGACAAGTGTAACACAGTGTGGTCACTGTGACAGGTGTAACAGTGTTGTCACTATGACAGGTGTAACAGTGTTGTCACTATGACAGGTGTAACAGTGTTGTCACTATGACAGGTGTAACACAGTGTTGTCACTATGACAGGTGTAACACAGTGTTGTCACTATGACAGGTGTAACACAGTGTTGTCACTATGACAGGTGTAACACAGTGTTGTCACTGTGACAGGTGTAACACAGTGTTGTCACTATGACAGGTGTAACACAGTGTTGTCACTATGACAGGTGTAACACAATGTTGTCACTATGACAGGTGTAACACAGTGTTGTCACTATGACAGGTGTAACACAGTGTTGTCACTATGACAGGTGTAACCGCGCTCCAGCGGCAGTGTTCATTCATTGTCTTTACTGTAACATAAAAAATGCAGATGGCCTTAAAACGCCACAATACTCAGTCGCCATATTTAAGTACCCAAAATAAAGACTCGGCATAAATATATATTCAATCGGATCAGAAACATTGGAGGAAACGGGATTTAAACCCAATGCTAACCGCCCATACATGGGTACGGCTAGTAGCTACTATCAGCAAACAAATTCACTTACTAACTCGGCTTCATATCTCAACATCGACACACTCTTTCGTCGCAACTCGGCCCTGATGGTCGCCACCAATAAGTTTACAATTAGTTGTAAAATGCTGGACGGTTGTTTTTACGATATGCAGGCAAACGACAACTTTTAAAACATAATTGGCTTCAGATGTCTCCAGGCCTAGCCGAGTTGTCGCAAGAATGATCTCTGGGATCACTAGCGCCCCCTACCACCAGGAGGCGAGCCTCACACTGTGCGTCTTCGCAGCCATTTTTTGATTGCCCAGTACAAGAAATATGTTAAACACATACAGTTGTTGACAAAATACACTGTACATTATATACCTCAACTAACTAAACTATGGAAATGTATAACATAATTCATATAGGAATATGGTCTCACTGCACAGCAGCCAGCAGTTAGCCGAGTCATTGCGCAATCCACGGTGACTGGTGAGGCTCAACTGGCTGTGACTCACCGCAAGTCTCTTCTCAGTATTTGAACGGCAAATGTGAAAATTCAGCGATTTTGAATAAAAATTATCTAAAACTGGTGAAGTTAAAAGGAAAATAACTTTATAGTATAATCACTGGATACATAAAACAATTGAATAATTTTTTTTTCTTTTTATATTTTTTTCTTTCCATGATGGCACGTGAGGTCCCGCCTCACCTGCCTCCCCTGACTGCACGTCACTAGTATGCAGTGTTATTTCATTTAAAATTTCAAAAGAGTTTTGTGGCTCCCATTGTTTTCTTTATTTTGTGTAACGGGTCAAAATGGCTCTTTGGGTGGTAAAGGTTGCCGACTCCTGATCTAAATCTAATCCATCCATCCATCCATTTTCTACCGCTTATCCCTTTTCGGGGTCGCGGGGGGTGCTGGAGCCTATCTCAGCTGCAATCAGGCAGAAGGCGGGGCACACCCTGGACAAGTCGCCACCTCATCACAGGGCCAACACAGATAGACAGACAACATTCACACTCACATTCACACACTAGGGCCAACTCCACACAGAAAGATCCCGAGCGCAGGATTGAATCTAGGATCCTATTCGAATTGTGAGGTAGACACACTAACCCCTCTTCCACCGTGCTGCTCGTAAATCTAGTACATTATTATTATTATTAATCTGATTGTAAAACGATGTCATTTGTCAGAAATAATTTAAATAGTATGTTTTATGAAAGCAGAGGAAGAGTAAGGCCATTTTGCAGGACACCCATCCTAATTTTTGACTCCATTGCAAACGACTGCATTTTTCCATGACAGTATACACGGCAAAATTTGGCATTCTGTTTTCATAAACCCAGAAATGTACAGTAGTTGACAGTGTTTGCAGAAGGTATTGTCGGGGCCGTAAAAACAGTAAAGTTACCATAAGTACAACTCTGTCTCTAAGGATTACGAAATCCAAACGTATGCTAAAACTGAGTTCAGAAGGGCAGAGGTTGTAATTATGTAATAAAATCAAATATGATTGTGGCTTACTTACACATCAAACTTTTCGGGGAAAAAAAATTTAAATGATGTGTTTCTAAAAAAAGACAAACTTAGAGCCACTGATTAAAAAAAAAAAAAAAAAAAGCTTTACAGTTGTTCTAGGACTGTTATTAGTAATTTTGCTTTAAAAACATCTGGCATGTTTTCCTGTTTAGGTAATGCAGAGACATGTCCGAACTGGAGAGTATTAGAATACAAGCCAAAGAGAAATCTTTGAATGTTAGGAATTATGTTACAACTTTATGGAATACAGATTTTAAGTGCTTTTATTTTGCGAAAGGTGCAGAAGAACACGTAATCTCATGGACTCATCAACGTCATAAATCCAGTTTTGCTTTAAGCGATTAGAGATAACATGCGTAGTGCATTCTCATAAAGCCACATTGTGTAATTTTCTAAAAAATAAAATGCGGGAATCACAAGTTGGACCAATGACCTCTCATCTGACAGCTCATGTTTCACTTTGATGTCCTTGCCCTTTACCCTGGGACAGACATAAAAATGCGAGTCAGATGCCTGAGGACCACACCCTTTAGACATGTTTTTATCTTGACAGTTTTACTCTGAATGTGCCTTTTGAATGGTAACATTGGTTGCTGAGAGTTGTTTATGTAAGGACAATGACAATCACTAGTGTATTTTTGAAAACAACTTCATTCCTGTGTGGCGTGCAGTGAAGTTACAAACGCCATAACCAACAAATCAATTTGTTATGGTTTTGAAAATATGCTTTCATCAATAAGCACTTTCTTGTTTTGCATTCAAGCTTTTGACCTGCAGTGGTACTGGAACTTTTCTGAGATTATTGCATAATACGCTGCAGCCTGGTCACTTTACAGTGTGAAATGCATGATGCTTGTGCATGACATATAAACTATGCCAAGGCCATGTTTTTCCATGAAAAATGTTGGACTTGTGACACTTCCAGTTAACGTTTTTTGTAGCTTTGAATCTTCTTTAGCCCATCACCCAATCCAATGTAAATTTGAATTGTATGCCAGCCAATGACAAGTTCAAGAATGTCCAGGTCATTATGGTAACTTGAGTCCATGACTGTAATTCAGGCTTATTTATGGGATGGGATATACTTGCCAACCCTCCCGGATTTTCCGGTAGACTCCCGAAATTCAGCGCCTCTCCCGAAAACCTCCCGGGACAAATTTTCTCCCGAAAATTTCCCGAAATTCAGGCGGCGCTGGAGGCCACGTCCCCTCCAGCTCCATGCCGACCTGAGTGACGTGTCGACAGCCTGTTTTCACGACCGCGTTTCCACAATATAAACAGAGTGCCTGCCCAATGACGTTATAACTGTAGAATGATCGAGGGCGAGTTCTTGGTTTCTTATGTTGGATTATTGTTAGGCAGTCTCATTAACGTCCTCCCAGCACAGCAACAACACACGACAACAGTAGTCACGTTTTCGTCTACAGTAAAGCAGTTCATCTGCTGTAAACAGCAATGTTGTGACACTCTTAAACAGAACAATACTGCCATCTACTGTGCATGCATATGTGACAATATCATCTACGGCTTTTAGAGCAGTGGTTCTCAACCTTTTTTCAGAGATATATCCCCTGCGAACATTTTTTTAATTCAAGTCCCCCCTAATCAGAGCAAAGCATTTTAGGTTGAAAAAGAAAAGATAAAGAAGAAAATACAGCACTATGTCATCAGTTTCAGATTTATTAAATTGTATAACAGTGCAAAATATTGCTCGTTTGTAGTGGTCTTTCTTGAACTATTTGGAAAAAAATGTATAAAAATAACAAAAAACTTGTTGAAAAATAAACAAGTGATTCATCCATCCATCCATTTTCTACCGCTTATTCCCTTTCGGGGTGGCGGGGGGCGCTGGCGCCGATCTCAGCTACAATCCGGCGGAAGGCAAGGTACACCCTGGACAAGTCGCCACCTCATCGCAGGGCCAACACAGATAGACAGACAACATTCACACTCACATTCACACACTAGGGCCAATTTAGTGTTGCCAATTAACCTATCCCCAGGTGCATGTCTTTGGAAGGAGGGAACCCACGCATTCACGGGGAGAATATGCAAACTCCACACAGAAAGATCCCGAGCCTGGATTTGAACCCAGGACTGCAGGAACTTCGTATTGTGAGGCAGACACACTAACCCCTCTGCCACCGTGAAGCCCTCACAAGTGATTCAATTATAAATAAAGATTTCTACACATACTGCGATGAGGTGGCGACTTGTCCAGGGTTTACCCCCCTTCCGCCCAATTGTAGCTGAGATAGGCACCAGCGTCCCCCGCGACCCCAAAGGGAATAAGCGGTAGCAAATGGATGGATGGATAGCTGTAAATATACTCCTCTCCTCTTAACCACGCACCCAACAACGCCCCTCCCCCAACCACATCCCTTGCCCAACCCCCTGATCACGCCCCCCAGGATCACACAAACCTGCCATTGAATGTACCTTCAGGTCTGTCATTATACTTTGAGGGGATTCTAGAAACCAGAAATGTGTGAGAACTTTGGGAGCATAGGTGTCATAGTGCGATAAAATACAAATATCTTCAAAGACACAATTCTCCTTGTGTGTTTGGTGCTTTGTAGCTGCAGAGGATTTTAGATTAAATTGTAAATTTCCACAGGAACGTTTGCAATGAAACTAGAACACGGTAACTATGATCTCTTCAGCACTCGGGCAGCAGCATCTTGCAGTTTTCGAGCAGATGGGGAGGAATATGTGTCAAAAGCTGCTCTAACATCTACGATCACTTGTTAGTCTGCTGTATGTACAATTGTGGAACAGACTGCTCAGATGTTTTTGCAGCTAATGCTGTGTTGTCAGTAGGGTTGGAAAAAAATTTACGTAGTTTTACAATCATTTTATACCAAGCCCTTTCCTACTTGGTAACCAATGAGAACAAAATATCAGAATTCACGGAAATTTGTGTATTAGTAAATAAGACCTCTATGCCTAACACAAGAAAAGGACTAAGATTTCCCTCGCCCGGATACGGGTCACCGGGGCCCCCCTCTGGAGCCAGGCCTGGAGGTGGAGCACGATGGCGAGCGCCTGGCGGCCGGGCCTGTCCCCATGGGGCCCGGCCGGGCTCAGTCCGAAGAGGCAATGTGGGTCCCCCCTCCAATGGGCTCACCACCCATAGCAGGGGCCATAGAGGTCGGGTGCGGTGTGAGCTGGGCGGCAGCCGAAGGCAGGGCACTTGGCGGTCCGATCCTCGGCTACATAAGCTAGCTCTTGGGACTTGGAACATCACCTCATTGGGGGGGTTCGGGGGGGGAGGGGGGGCTGAGCTAGTGCGTGAGGTAGAGAAGTTTCGGCTGGATATAGTTGGACTCACCTCGACGCACTGCAGGGGCTCTGGAGATGGGCTGGACTCTCTTCCACACTGGCGTTGCACGCAGTGAGAGGCGACGAGCTGGGATAGCAATTCTTGTTGTCCCCCGGCACAAAGCCTGTACGTTGGAGTTCAACCTAGTGGACGAGAGGGTAGCCTCCCTCTACCTTCGGGTGGGGGGACGGGTCCTGACTATAGTTTGTGCTTACGCACCAAACAGCAGTTCAGAGTACCCACCCTTTTTGGGTACACTCGAGGGAGTACTGGAAAGTGCTCCTCCGGGTGATTCCCTTGTCCTACTGGGGGACTTCAACGCTCATGTTGGCAACGACAGTGAAACCTGGAGAGGCGTGATTGGGAAGAAAGGCCGCCCGGATCTGAACCCGAGTGGGGTTTTGTTATTGGACTTCTGTGCTCCTCACAGATTGTCCATAACAAACACCATGTTCAAACATAAGGGTGTCCATATGTGCACTTGGCACCAGGACACCCCAGGCCGCAGTTCCGTGATCGACTTTGTAGTTGTGTCATCGGATTCGCGGCCTCATATTTTGGACACTCGGGTAAAGAGAGGGGCGGAGCTTTCAACCGATGACCCCCTGGTAGTGCTAGTGGTGAGTTGGCTGTGATGGTGGGGGAGGATGCCGGACAGACCTGGCAGGCCCAAACTCAATGTGAGGGTTTGCTGGGAACGTCTGGCAGAGTCTCCTGTCAGAGAGAATTTCAATTCCCACCTCCGGAAAAACTTTGAATATGTCACGAGGGAGGTGCTGGATATTGAGTCTTAGTGGACCATGTTCCGCACCTCTATTGTCGAGGAGGCTGACTGGAGCTGTGGCCGCAAGGTTGTTGGTGCCTGTCGTGGCGGTAATCCTAGAACCCGTTGGTGGACACCGGCGGTGAGGGATGCCGTCAAGCTGAAGAAGGAGTCCAATCGGGCTCTTTTGGCTCATAGGACTCCCGAGGCAGTGGACAGGTACAGACAGGCCAAGCGGTGTGCAGTTTCAGCGGCCGCTGAGGCAAACATTTGGACATGAGAGGAGTTCGGAGAAGCCATGGAAAACAACTTCCGGACGGCTTCAAAGCGATTCTGGACCAACATCCGCCGCCTCAGGAAGGGGAAGCAGTGCGCTGTCAACACCGTGTATGGTGTGGATGGTGTTCTGCTGACCTCAACTGCGGATATTGTGGATCGGTGGAAGGAATACGTCGAAGACCTCCTCAATCCCACCAACACGTCTTTTTATGTGGAAGCAGTGATTGGGGAATCTGTGGTGGGCTCTCCAATTTCTGGGGCTGAGGTTGCTGAGGTAGTTAAAAAGCTCCTCAGTAGCAAGGCCCCGGGGGTGGATGAGATCCGCTCGGAGTTCCTTAAGGCTCTGGATGCTGTGGGGCTGTCTTGGTTGACAAGACTCTGCAGCATCGCGTGGACGTCGGGGGCGGTACCTCTGGATTGGCAGACCGGTGTGGTGGTCCCTCTCTTTAAGAAGGGGGACCGGAGGGTGTGTTCCAACTATCGTTGGATCACACTCCTCAGCCTTCCCGGTAAGGTTTATTCAGGTGTACTGAAGAGGAGGCTACGCCGGATAGTCGAACATCGGATTCAGGAGGAACAATGTGGTTTTCGTCCTGTTCGTGGAACTGTGGACCAGCTCTATACTCTCGGCAGGGTCCTTGAGGGTGCATGGGAGTTTGCCAACCAGTCTACATGTGCTTTGTGGACTTCGACCGTGTACCTCGGGAAAACCTGTGGGGAGTGCTCAGAGAGTATGGGGTGTCAGACTGTCTTACTGTGGCAGTCCGCTCCCTATACGATCAGTGTCAGAGCTTGGTCCGCATTGCCGGCAGTAAGTCGGACACGTTTCCAGTGAGGGTTGGACTCCGCCAAGGCTGTCCTTTGTTGCCGACTCTGTTCATAACTTTTATGGACAAAATTTCCAGGCGCAGCCAAGGCGTTGAGGGGTTCCGGTTTGGTGGACGCGGGATTAGGTCCCTGCTTTTTGCAGATGATGTGGTCCTGATGGCTTCATCTGGCTGGGATCTTTAGCTCTCACTGGATCGGTTCGCAGCCGAGTGTGAAGCGACCGGAATGAGAATGCGCACCTCCAAGTCCGAGTCCATGGTTCTCGCCCGGAAAAGGGTGGAGTGCCATCTCCAGGTTGGGGAAGAGACCATGCCCCAAGTGGAATAGTTCAAGTAGCTACTGTAGGAGTCTTGTTCACAAGTGTGGGAAGAGTGGATCGTGAGATCAACAGGCGGATCGGTGCGGCCTCTTCAGTAATGCAGACGCTGTACCGATCCGTTGTGGTGGAGAAGGAGCTGAGCCGGAAGGCAAAGCTCTCAATTTACCGGTCGATCTACATTCCCTTCCTCACCTATGGTCATGAGCTTTGGGTCATGACTGAAAGGACAAGATCAAGGGTACAAGCGGCCGAAATAAGTTTCCTCCGCCGGGTGGCGGGGCTCTCACTTAGATATATGGTGAGAAGCTCTGTCATCCGGGAGGAGCTCAAAGTAAAGCCGCTGCTCCTCCACATCGAAAGGAGCCAGATGAGGTGTTTCGGGCATCTCCTCAGGATGCCAACCGAACGCCTCCCTCGGGAGGTGTTTAGGACACGTCCAACCGGTAGCAGGCCACGGGGAAGACCCAGGACACGTTGGGAAGACTATGTCTCCCGGCTGGCCTGGGAACACCTCGGGATCCCCCGGGAAGAGCTGGACACAGTGGTTGGAGAGAGGAAAGTCTTGGCTTCCCTGCTTAGGTTGCTGCTCCCACGACCCGACCTCGGCTAAGCGGAAGAAGATGGATGGAGTAAATTTGACAAACCTCTTGAAAAACTGATAAAAACAAACAAACAAGGAACTGGCAAAACAACTCGAATCATTTTACTCATGCAACTGCTGCTCTCGCAAAGATTGACAGCGGCAATCAAAACATTTCTAAACATAAAAAAATATCCACAAGATGTCATGGTCATTTTGTCCAATAAGAAGCTTGAAGAATCAATCGCAGAT
The DNA here is from genome assembly GCF_033978795.1 of Nerophis ophidion. Taxonomy (NCBI): domain Eukaryota; kingdom Metazoa; phylum Chordata; class Actinopteri; order Syngnathiformes; family Syngnathidae; genus Nerophis; species Nerophis ophidion. Next base: position 56,785,198 of record NC_084613.1, read on the forward strand.
GACGTTGTCACTCATTATAAGGCATACTGTATCTATGTTCATTGGTATATAGTAGACATACATACCGACAGCCATCAGACTGTATAATGCATATGTTCCTTTTTGACTATACTTAAATGTATATAATAGACTGTATTTATATTATTCACATGTGAATAATGCTGTATAATAGACTGTATTTACAAACCCTGTTTCCATATGAGTTGGGAAATTGTGTTAGATGTAAATAAAAACAGAATACAATGATTTGCAAATCCTTTTCAACCCATATTCAATTGAATGCAATACAAAGACAAGATATTTTGATGTTCAAACTCATAAACTTTATTTTTTTTTGCAAATAATAATTAACATAGAATTTCATGGCTGCAACACGTGCCAAAGTAGTTGGAAAAGGGCATGTTCACCACTGTGTTACATCTCCTTTTCTTTGAACAACACAACTAATTGTTGAAGCGTTGAAAGTTGAATTATTGTTTTATGTAGAGCTTCAGTCGTTGAACAGTCCGGGGTCTCGGCTATCGTATTTTACGCTTCATGATGCGCCGCACATTTTTGATGGGAGACATGTCTGGACTGCAGGCGGGCCAGGAAAGTAGCTGCACTCTTTTTTTACGAAGCCACGCTGTTGTAACACGTGCTGAATGTGGCTTGGCATTGTCTTGCTGAAATAAGCAGGGGCGTTCGTGAAAAAGACGACGCTTAGATGGCAGCATATGTTGTTACAAAAGCTGTATGTACCTTTCAGCATTAAAGGCCTACTAAAACCCACTACTACCGACCACGCAGTCTGATAGTTTATATATCAATGATGAAATATTAACATTGCAACACATGCCAATACGGCCTTTTCAGTTTATTAAATTGCAATTTTAAATTTCCCGCGAAGTGCCCTGTTGAAAACGTCGCGGAATGCTGACGCACGCACGTGACGTCACGGACTGTTAGGAAATATTAGCGCTGCGCACACACACAGCTACAAGTCGTCTGCTTTAACGGCATAATTACACAGTATTTTGGACATCTATGTTGCTGAATCTTTTGCAATTTGTTAAATTAATAATGGAGAAGTCAAAGTAGAAAGATGGAGTTGGCAAAAGCTTTAGCCTTTAGCCACACAAACACACGGTGATTCCTTGTTTAAAATTCCCGGAGGTGAAACTTTATTATGGATCAGAGCAGTCAAGCGAACATGGATCACGACCAAATGTCAACCAGCAGTTTTCGGTGAGAAAATTGTAGTAAAAAGTCGCCACTTACCGGAGATCAGCTGAGCTTGTGCCGTCAATGCAGCTGCCGTCGACTTCCATCAGACACTGGCCTCAAGACACCCGTGGATACACCCTTCCGACTATCAGGTACTATTTAACTCACTAAAAAACTAGCAAGACAACAGAAAGATAAGGGATTTCCCAGAATTATCCTAGTAAATGTGTCTAAACACATCTGAATCCGTCCCAATGCAAGTGCCTTTTTTTTTTTTTTTTTTAGTCCATCGCAATCAATATCTTCAAACACGAATGTTTCATTCTCGATTAAATTAATGGGGAAATTGTCTTTTTCTCCGTCCGAATAGCTCTTTTTGTCGGAGGCTCCAATTAAAAACAATGTGAATATGTGAGGAGCCCCCACACTTGTGACGTCATCGTCTGTGACTTCCGGTAAAGGCAGGACTTTTCTGTTTGCAACCAAAAGTTGCGAACTTTATCGTGGATGTTCTCTACTAAATCCTTTCAGCAAAAATATGGCAATATCGCGAAATGATCAAGTATGACGCATAGAATGGACCTGCTATCCCCGTTTAAATAAAAAAATCTCATTTCAGTAGGCCTTTAATGGTGCCTTCACAGATGTGTAAGTTACCCATGCCATGGGCACTAATGCACCCCCATATCATCACAAATGCTGGCTTTTGAACTTACTGGGGACGGCGTGGCGAAGTTGGTAGAGTGGCTGTGCCAGAAATCTGAGGGTTACTGGTTCAATCGCCACCTTCTCACATCCGCTGTGTCCTTGGGCAGGACACTTCCCCCTTGCTCCTGATGGGACCTGGTGAGCGCCTTGCATGGCAGCTCCCGCCGTCAGTGTGTGAATGTGTGTGTGAATGGGTGAATGTGGAAATATTGTCGAAGCGCTTTGGGCTTCCTAAAAAGGGGTAGAAAAGCGCTATACAAGTACAACCCATTTACCATTTACCATCACTTACTAACTAAACAATAAGAACAATATATATAGCCAGACAATGACAACATAATCCCAAAAAGCTTCATAAGCTATTGTTTTAAAAACAAAAACCTACACTACAAAAATTTAAACATATGCCTATTGGATTTAGCCTAAGTTGGAGGAATTGCTGTAAGTGAGAGCAAACGGGCCCAAAGATGAAAGCTGAATGACATTTGTAATTTTTGTGTGCATATTTGAAGGGAAACATGAATTAGGTTTTTAAAAACTTTTTTTATAACAGATGTACATGACATAAGCTTTGCAGTACAGTAGGTGAGAAAATGTTAGTATTACAGTTTAACTAAAATCCTAATTGAATAAATATTTTAAACAATGACGTGCAGACAAGTTACATGTATACAAAACAGCTTTTTGGCCCTGAGGTCAAAAAGGATCAAGAACCTCAGTCCTAAGTCACATGTAAACATACCTACAAGCTCACTTAATGACAAACACAGTTTTTTTTTGTTTTTTTTTAAGTGAGACTAAATCCGTGTTATCTGCAAATGTGTTAACAAACTACGGTTTCCACTCAATTACGTAACCCAGAAATGTTGACTTTTACCTCCTTTGCCCAATAGGTCAAGTCAAAACCACCTTTTTCTATTCTGCAATCTGATAATATAGGACAAAGGAGCATTAAATGCAACATTTAAACCCTCCCTACATTTAAAGGCAAAACAAAAAGGATTGGAAATGCTGGGGGAATAAAACACTCTATGACAAAACAACGGCAGAAGCCCCACAGCTGATTTGAAAAAATAAATGGCTCTGGTAAGTTACAAAAACAGTACAAGACTCTGTTGGCATAGATCTGCAATCAGTAAAACATCTTCTGTGTGTGTGTGTGTGTGTGTGTGTGTGTGTGTGTGTGTGTGTGTGTGTGTGTGTGTGTGTGTGGCATTTTAGAATAATCATAAAATATCAACCAGAATGAGAGAATGATTCCTGCTATAATTAGACCATATCCAAGTCTTCACGTCATGTATCTTTTATTTATCTTTTGTGTGATGTGTGTGCAATGATTGCTTTTGTCTTTTAATTGGGACTACATTTATTGTCATATTAGTAGACTTGTGCTTTTGTAAGGTTTTTTTTTTTTTTATAAATGATAAATGGGTTGTACTTGTATAGTGCTTTTCTACCTTCAAGGTACTCAAAGTGCTTTGACACTACTTCCACATTTACCCATTCACACACACATTCACACACTGATGGAGGGAGCTGCCATGCGAGGCGCTAACCAGCACCCATCAGGAGCAAAGGTGAAGTGTCTTGCTCAGGACACAACGGACGTGACGAGGTTGGGACTAGGTGGGGATTGAACCAGGGAACCTCGGGTTGCGCACGACCACTCTACCACCGCGCCACGCCGTCTCTTCTTACTTATTACTTCCTACTTTTTTACTACTAAATTTTTTGTGCAAATACAAATACACAAGCCACAATATTAGGTACATCTAAACAATCCAATGCCGATCTGCTTTTAAAGAAGATTATTACTATAAGTGGAGGTGGATCATAGCCTGAAAAGTATCCTCGTGTAGGTGAGTTGAAATGTTGCGCCAAAATTCCATCCATCCATTTTTTACCGTTTATTCCCTTTGGGGTCGCGGGGGTGCTGGTGCCTATCTCAGCTACAATCGGGCGGAAGGCGGGGTACACCCTGGACAAGTCGCCATCTCATCACAGGGCCAACACAGATGGACAACATTCACTATCACATTCACACACTAGGGCCAATTTAGTGTTGCCAATCAACCTATCCCCAGGTGCATGTCTTTGGAAGTGGGAGGAAGCCGGAGTACCCGAATGGAACCCACACAGAAAGATCCTGAGCCCGGGATTGAACCCAGGACTACTCAGGACCTTCGTATTGTGAGGCAGACGCACTAACCCCTCTGCTACCGTGAAGCCCTGCGCCAAAATTATACTGAACATATGAACACCATTACATCGATCTACAACAGGGCTATTTAAAGGCCTACTGAAATTAGATTTTTTTATTTAAACGGGGATAGCAGGTCCATTCTATGTGTCATACTTGATCATTTCGCGATATTGCCATATTTTTGCTGAAAGGATTTAGTAGAGAACATCCACGATAAAGTTCGCAACTTTCGGTGCTAAGAGAAAAGCCCTGCCTCTACTGGAAGTCGCAGACGATGACGTCACAAGTGTGGGGGCTCCTCACATATTCACATTGATTATAATGGGAGCCACCAACAAAAAGTGCTATTCGGACCGAGAAAACGACAATTTCCCCATTAATTTGAGCGAGGATGAAAGATTCTTGTTTGACGATAATGATAGCGACGGACTAGAAAGAAAAAAAACGCGATTGCATTGGGACGGATTCCGATGTTTTTAGACACATTTACTAAGATAATTTTGGGAAATCCCTTATCTTTCTATTGTGTTGCTAGTGTTTTAGTGAGTTTAATAGCACCTGATAGTCAGAGGTGTGTCCACGGGTGTGTTGACGCGCAGTGTCTTAGGGGAGTCGACGGCAGCTATGGACGGCACAAGCTCAGCTGATATCCGGTAAGAAGCAACTTTTTAACAAAATTTTCTCACTGAAACCTGCTGTTTGACACACCATCGTAATTCATGTTCGCTTGACCGCGCTCTGATCCATAATAAAGTTTCACCTCCAGGAATTTTAAACATGGAATCACCGTGTGTTTGTGGGGCTAAAGGCCAAAGCTTCCCAAATCCATCTTTCTACTTTGACTTCTCCAATATTAATTTAACAAATTGCAAAAGATTCAGGAACACAGATCTCCAAAATACTGCGTAATTATGCGGTTAAAGCAGACGACTTTTAGCTGTGTGTGTCCGTATGACCTCGGACTATGTTAAGGTAACGTGTGGAGTTCCCCAGGGTTCGGTCCTTGGCCCTGTACTCTTCAGCATCTACATGCTGCCGCTGTGTGACGTCATTCGCAAATACGGTATTAGCTTTCACTGCTATGCTGATGACACCCAACTCTACATGCCCCTAAAGCTGACCAACACGCCGGACTATAGTCAGTTGGAAGCGTGTCTTAATGAAATTAAACAATGGATGTCCGCAAATTTTTTGCAACTTAACGCCAAAAAAACGGAAATGCTGATTATCGGTCCTGCTAGACACCAACCTCTATTTAATAATACAACTTTAACATTTGACAACCAAATAATAAAACAAGGTGACTCGGTAAAAAATCTGGGTATTATCTTCGACCCAACTCTCTCCTTTGAGTCACACATTAAAAGCGTTACTAAAACGGCCTTCTTTCATCTCCGTAATATCGCTAAAATTCGCTCCATTCTGTCCACTAAAGATGCTGAGATCATTATCCATGCGTTTGTTACGTCTCGTCTCGATTACTGTAACGTATTATTTTCGGGTCTCCCCATGTCTAGCATTAAAAGATTACAGTTGGTACAAAATGCGGCTGCTAGACTTTTGACAAGAACAAGAAAGTTTGATCACATTACGCCTGTACTGGCTCACCTGCACTGGCTTCCTGTGCACTTAAGATGTGACTTTAAGGTTTTACTACTTACGTATAAAATACTACACGGTCTAGCTCCAGCCTATCTTGCCGATTGTATTGTACCATATGTCCCGGCAAGAAATCTGCGTTCAAAAGACTCCGGCTTATTAGTGAATCCTAGAGCCATAAAAAAGTCTGTGGGCTATAGAGCGTTTTCCGTTCGGGCTCCAGTACTCTGGAATGCCCTCCCGGTAACAGTTCGAGATGCTACCTCAGTAGAAGCATTTAAGTCTCACCTTAAAACTCATCTGTATACTCTAGCCTTTAAATAGACCTCCTTTTTAGACCAGTTGATCTGCCGCTTCTTTTCTTTTTTCTCCTATGTCCCCCCCTCCCTTGTGGAGGGGGTCCGGTCCGATGACCATGGATGAAGTACTGGCTGTCCAGAGTCGAGACCCAGGATGAACCGCTCGTCGGGACCCAGGATGGACCGCTCGCCTGTGTATCGGTTGGGGACATCTCTACGCTGCTGATCCGCCTCCGCTTGAGATGGTTTCCTGTGGACGGGACTCTCGCTGCTGTCTTGCATCCGCTTGAACTGAACTCTCGCGGCTGTGTTGGAGCCACTATGGATTGAACTTTCACAGTATCATGTTAGACCCGCTCGACATCCATTGCTTTCGGTCCCCTAGAAGGGGGGGTTGCCCACCTCTGAGGTCCTCTCCAAGGTTTCTCATAGTCAGCATTGTCACTGGCGTCCCACTGGATGTGAATTCTCCCTGCCCACTGGGTGTGAGTTTTCCTTGCCCTTTTGTGGGTTCTTCCGAGGATGTTGTAGTCGTAATGATTTGTGCAGTCCTTTGAGACATTTGTGATTTAGGGCTATATAAATAAACATTGATTGATTGATTGATTGATTTCCTTAAAACCCGTGACGTCTTACGTACACGTCATCATTACACGACGTTTTCAAGACGAAACGCCCGGGAAATTTAAAATTGCAATTTAGTACACTAAAAAGGCCGTATTGGCATGTGTTGCAATGTTAATATTTCATCATTGATATATAAACTATCAGACTGCGTGGTGGGTAGTAGTGGGTTTCAGTAGGCCTTTAAATGAGTTTAGTTCAAAATTTGAGAGACACTTGAACATTTTTGCTGTTATGTTGGCCCATGCTGGCTGGCGGCGTGACCTAAGATACAGAGATGGCAGATGACGTGCATGTAAAAGGTTCTTATAATAGGTACAAACTCAGGACGCACCAGCGTGACTGCAGCTGTAGGTTGTGGGTTAGTGAAAACCTAAGGCAGATTTTTCCGCCATGATACAGAGCCTTTGATTCTCTGCAAGTATTGCCTTTGAGGTGACGCTTTGTACTTCAGACAAGCTACACATCACATACCGTACAGCTGTGTTAATAGGTCGTGGTCATCTCACGTGTTCCTGGTAATTTGGGTTGCGGAAGTGTGATACATAGTTGTGCTTGACAATTTGTACTGTAATAAAAAGCTGAGAGTTGGTGCGGCTTCAACGTCTTCATGTGCACGACCTGTTTGGAGCACAAAAGATTACTCTGAGGGTAACGTGAACTTTTTGTAGGGATTGCAGGGCAGGTTGCTGTGGCCTGATAGTGTCAGCAAACAAGCATTTGTGAAAGCTCAAGGAGGCCAATGTCCGTGTGTGACAATGGTGTCCATCCCGGTATGTTTTGTACACAACTTGGGCTTGCTGACGTTAAGACAAACACAGATGGGCAGTGGAGCGCCTCAGACAAACATGCAGGTCAACACATGACTCAGCGCACGTGTTAAGTTTAATGTTTAGACCAGCTCATCATAACATGTAAACATGCATTTTCACATACTGTAGTGGTGAAAAGGGGGAGAGGGACACTAAAGGGATTGGAGTGAAAATGGTTGTTGAACCACTTTTTCCCCACAAAAAAACTACCTGTATAAGCGGTAGAAAATGGATGGTAGGATCATATTTAATTAGACAAATCAGGATTTTCCGTAAATAAACCATGAAAAGATGTGGGTATTGGGTAAGGATTTATGTTTTGAGTTTTTTTTATAACATGCATACAGTTAGAGTATGATATATCACAATTTCCTGTTTCTCTTTTCCAACCTGTTCAAAAAGGAGTAGGAAGGAGCAGCGCTTTTTTAATCTGACCCCTTTTTCATTACATAGTATTACAAGTATAATACCACAAGGAGTACGGTAATGATATGTAAGACAAATGAGGATCACCATCTTAATTTCCCAGGTTTTTACTTGTCTGGTCAAACCCTGTCTGTTCTGCTACAATGTCAAATACTTAGGCTACACCATCAATGATAAGATGGAGGATGATGCTGACACGCTTAGACAGAGAATAATTCTGTATGTCCAAGCCAACATGCTGGTGAGAGCATTATTATTTATTATTATCGTTGTTTATTGTGAGCGAACTGTGGTGCTGAATTTCTCCCAGGGATCAATAAAGTCCTTTCTATTCTATTCTATTCTATTCTATTCTATTCTATTCTATTTCACTAATGTTCTGATATAACAAAGGTGTATTTTTTAGAACTTACTGAACCCCTATGTACACAGCACCCCTCTGGGTGAGGTTCAAAAAAGAGAGCTTGCGCAAACTCCAGGTTGCATATAAGACTGTCTCAGAATCCTGCTAGGAAAGCCCAGAGGAAGTAGTAGTGCCAGCAAGCTTTTTTCTGATTTAGGGATAAACACCTTCCACGCCACCATGAGAAAACTGATCTTTAAGTTTATATGTAGACTACAGGGGTCCGAAAACTATCTTATTGTACAGATAACCAATCCTAGGTGTAGTGCTGTTAGGTACCAATCGTATATCTGGAAACACTGGTGTCTGTGCCTTTTATAGAATGTGTAGAAATATTTTTAAAATATATATATTTTTTATCGTGGATTTCATTTATTTATTAGATGTCTATTACTGAATATGAACAAGCACTGTTTTAATCCATCCATCCCTCCAATTTCTACTGCTTGTCCTTACAGGGTGGCGGGGGGTGCTGGAACCTATCTCAGCTGCATTCGGACGGAAGGCGGGTACACCCTAGACGAGTGGCCACCTCATCACAAGGACTTTAGTATTATGTGATAATGCCTTTTTATTCTGCATTTTTTAAACATTTTTATGTACCGTATGTAATTGTGGGCTTCACGGTGGCAGAGGGGTTAGTGCGTCTGCCTCACAATATGAAGGTCCTGCAGTCCTGGGTTCAAATCCAGGCTGGGGATCTTTCTGTGTGGAGTTTGCATGTTCTCCCCGTGAATGCGTGGGTTCCCTCCGGGTACTCCGGCTTCCTCCCACTTCCAAAGACATGCACCTGGGGATAGGTTGATTGGCAACACTAAATTGGCCCTAGTGTGTGAATGTTGTCTGTCTATCTGTGTTGGCCCTGCGATGAGGTGGCGACTTGTCCAGGGTGTACCCCGCCTTCCGCCCGATTGTAGCTGAGATAGGCGCCAGCGCCCACCGCGACCCCGAAAGGGAATAAGCGGTAGAAAATGGATGGAGGGTATGTAATTGTATGTCTACTTGGATGTTGGAGTCTGCAATAAAGCTTGATTGAATAGGTCAATATTAAAGTCACCACATAAGTATTTTACTTTTGGATCGAGGCTTGATCCATGTCACATCGCGGTTAGGGAGTTCTTATCTTGTTTTTTGTTTTGTGAATTTCATGTTTTAGTTTGAAAAACAACTCTCCTCTCGTTTCAGGTCTCTTGCTCTTCCTTTTGTGTCATCAGTCTAACGTCATCCCCAATCCCTGATTGTTTCCACCTGTTCCCCATTAACCCATGTGTCTTATAGTTCGCGTCTCCCTTTGTTTTGTGCCAGAATGTTTCGTTGTCTCGTGCATCTCCTGCATCATGCCCAAACCTTGTCTCGTATCCTGAATTCCCTTGTTGGTATTTTGAGTTTCTCCCACCGAGCAGTGATTTTTGTTTATATGGTTTTGCAGCTAAAGTGGTGAGTTTCAGTTTATTCTTACAGTTCCTTCTTTTTCAAAATTTTTGAGTGACTAAAGTTAACTAATTTTCAAAATCAGAAACAGTGAAGAAATTTTATAGCCATTGTCAGGTCGTCCTCCTCGCCAGGCGCATCTGCCTCCACGTCGGCCGTGGGTGTGGCCGTGCCCAGGTCGTCCACCTCGCTGGGCGCTTTCATCTCCACGGGTGTGGCCGTACCACGGGCGTCCTCCTCGGCGGGTGCGTCCACCCCCACGCTGGCCATCGTGGTGGCCTTACCCAGGGCGTCCTCCTCGCGGGACGCGCCCTGGTCCTCGTCAGCCACGGATGTGGCCTCTGCGGGCCCGCCCGCCTAGACTTTTGTGGCGGCGGCGTCCCACCCGCCGCTGCCGCCTGTGGTGTCCTTGGTGGAGTCAAGGACGCAGGACTTGTCAGCCCTCCACCAGGTCCTCCCTCCGCCCTCCCTTCTCTTTTGGACTGTCTCGTTGTGGGGGTGGGGTGTTTGTACTTTAGGATTTTTGGGGCATCTGGGATCTGCCCCTTGGGGGAGGGGTAGTGTCACGATCCGCATAGCGGATCGTTTATTGTTTTGTCGTTTATATGTCTTTGTTCATGTTTAGTTCTGAACTCGGCCGATTCCTTGAGTTTGAGCACTTCCTCGTTTGTTTTAATCACCATGGCAACGTAATGTACTCCTCATCACGGGCTCCTGTCACACACCTGTTTCTGATTATTATTTGTGTATTTAAGCCCACCTGATTCCTCAGTTCGTCCTCGGCTCATTGTTTGCTTAACGCAATAAGTCACATATGTAATCGGTCTTATGTTTTCCATGTGCTAAGTTCCGCCTTAGCTTCGCGTGCGGTCGGCACGTCACATTTTTGTACTTTTGTCCAGCTAAGTTTAGCATTAGCTTCCCGTGTGTAGGCACGCGCTTTATTTTCCCTTTTAGTACATGTGTTCTTTTGTTTTTTATATATTAAAATCAAGTCTTACCTGCAATCCTGCCGGACTGGTCGTTGTGCATCCACGAAGTGGCAACTCCACGCAGCAAGTGCGCCGTACACGTGACAAACGGTAATACACATTGCAGCGCACGTTTGCGTTCTGTGCCAACGGAGCCTTCAAGAGTACACAAATGTTGGAATTTTAGTTGGACTTCTAAAGAGTAACTATTAGCTGTACTTTATACTTCTGTATTATTATTTCTATTGCTTACTTCTGCTACTTCTGTCATTTATCATGTGAATTTCATGTACGTTAAACAGTATACCCTTGTTTTACATGTATATATATTGTTGTTTACACCAGAGACATTATTTTAAAGATTTCAAATACTTTTTATCATAATATAAGTGGAAAATTACCACATTGCGTTAAAATAATTTGCTGACGGATTGAAATCTCCTCTGCGCCCCTGCATTACAAAAACAACAAAAAATGGTATTATGTTTAGATAAACAAATTACATCAAATTAAGGGAATTATGTAACAGGACTGCACTGAGATTCTATCAGACACTCCATCTCAGATGAAATGCCGTCAAATATACCGAAAACCTTTTTTGTGGCCTTCTCATCTAAATGATGCAACTCCTTGTGGCCCACATGACTCATGGAATGTCTCACATCTTTCAGAGGGAGTAATGTACACTGAACAAAAATGTAAGCGCAACACTTTTGTTTTTGCTCCCATTTTTCACGAGTTGAACACAAAAATCTAAAACTTTTACTATACACCCAAAAGACGTGTTCCTCTCAAATATTGTTCACAAATCTGTCTAAATCTATGTTGGTGAGCATTTCTTCTTTCCCAAGCTAATCCAGCCCACCTCACAGTTGTCGCATATCAAGACGGTGATTAAACAGCAGGATTATTGCACAGGTGTGCCCTAGACTGCCCACAATAAAAGGTCAGACTGAAATGTGCGGAATGTCGACCAGACCTGTTGCCCGTGAATTGAATGTTCCTTTCACTACCATAAGGGGTCTCCAAAGGCGTTTAAGAGAATTTGGCCGTACATCCAACCAGCCTCACAACCGCTGACCATGTGTAACCACACCAGCCCAAGAACAAAAAAAGTGTAGTTTTCCAGTGTTCAAGGTATTTTATATTAATCTTTTTAAATTGTATTTGTTAAATATGCAACCCCTAATATTCAGGGCACTCGCCAAAACAAAATTTGACAATTACTTTTATCCTGCATTTATTTATATATTTTATTTACTGGGGATGCAAATGGCCCCAATTCGGTAAAATGGTCCATATATTCCATGCTTGTCATTTTTTCTTAATATGTAAAACAGAATATAATTCTGTTTATTAAATATGAAAGGAATGTGCAGCTGTGATAGTCTCCAGTACCGCCCGCGACCCCGAAAGGGACAAGTCTTAGAAAATGGATGGATGGATGGATGGATGTAGTAGGGTTTAAAACAGGTGTGTCAAAGTTATTTTCATTGACCACCACATTGCAAGTGGGGTGGTCTGTAACAGTGAATATATATAAATAAATGCATAATAGTTTTGTTGCACATTTTGCATTGAACTGTGATTCTCAAACTGTGTTACATGTACCATGAGCGGTATGTGGGCTTCATATAGTGATACGCCAAATAATAACTATTTAAAGTACAGTATCTATTTTCTTAAAATTCACAGTGTTACTGTTAAAATTGTGTGTAATGTTACAGTGCCCCAAAATATTAAATATACTTGCTAAAACAAACTTCTGCCTTGTTTTAATGAACGTTTAGGCCTACTACATGACTATATTTCAATGGTGGTCATTATGGTGGTACTTGGAGAGCCAAGTGTTTTGTGATGCGGTACTTGGTGAAAAAGTTTGAGAATCAATGCTTATTTGGATTATCATATGTTTCAAGAACAGATTGATGAATAACTTGATTAGAAGTCAAGGTGACAGGAAGATATTTCAGTATTTGTTTTGTTAATATAAATAAAAAATGCTTGGAACATATTGCTGCATGATCAGATAATATTACATAGTGAATAGCACATGCAGTTGGTCAAAATTAAAAGATAATATTTTCAGCTTTATGCAGGCCACTTTTTATATACCTACATTAAATGCTATAGCAGGACACTTTAAATGATTTGGCGGGCCAGATTGAGTTTGACACCAGTGTTGCGGGGTACAGAACAGGATATTCAACAAAATTTTCAATAACTAAAGTTTTGTATGTGCTATTCAAGAAAGCTAAGGACCAGGGTGCCAGCCTTTCAAAATTAGTCGTATTTTGTATATTCTGGAAAACCAGCATCCTCTACGGTATACATTTCAAATTTGGACTATTTCTTTTGTAGTTACAGGAGTCTTTGCAAGTTTTTTTAACTGAACTCACAGACTCCTAGTTGAGTAACCCAAACGATGAAAAAGAGAGGACCATAGATAGAGCTTTTAGGAACACTAACTAAAGAACTTAAACAAAGGACTACTGACTGCATCTGAAGTAAACAAGCTACAGCAACACTTAGTGACATAATCCACATTACGAAAAAATGTGTAACCGACAAAAGGAAAGGGCTTAAAGGGGTGCCTTGAGGAACGCCACAGTAAACAGTGTTCTGTTTACTAGCGAGGTTAAAATGTCAATGCCAGGATCTGCCAATGTGTTTACAGTGGTCCAAGTTCCTCTATACAGCAGGAGCACTCTTGTGTTTTTGTCACGACTTGGACTTGGGCGTGGATTGTTTTCCCGCGGTAAAAGAAAATTGGCGCGAGCAAGGCGTGAATATAAGTACATATCTTTATTACACTAACAAACTCCAAGAAAAATAAGCAAACAAAAGGCGCGCACAATGGCGGTGAACAAACTTGACTAATGAAAAACAAAAGACTAGCACAAAGGCATTTAACTATGAACTATAAACAAAAACTTACTTGATATGGAACTGTGAACGGGACATGGATCATTGCAAGGTACGTAGCAGGTGGTAGACGTGGGAAGGAGGTGATGTTGCCAGGACGAAGAACAAAAACAGACAGGCTTAAATAGCAGTGACATAATCAGTGAAAACAGGCGAGACATGAGACCGGTGAAAACTAATGAGTTGCTATGGTAACAAAACAAACCAGGAAGTGCAAAAACAGGAATTGAGTGTCCAAAAAACAAAACCGAACATGACTAAAACAAAACATGATCACATTGACATGACAGAGCCCCCCCGTCAAGGACAGATCCCAGATGTAAAAAAAAATGAAAACAAAACAATGATCAATAGTCATGGGAGGGGGGGAGGGGGACATGGCGTTGGGTCGCCAGACCACGTGTCCCTGTATCCACCGGGGCAGAGTTAGGTGACGGCGACGCGTAGAGGCCCGCTGCTCCTGACGAGGTGGGCGACCCAGGAAGGGCCACATCCGTGGCCGACGAGGAGGTCAGCGCCCTTGGCGTGGCGGACGACCACGTAGCAGCCACATCAGTGACCGACGAGGAGGCTGGCGCACTTGGTGTGGCAGACGACCACGTAGCGGCCACATACGTGGCCGACGAGGAGACGGACACGTCATCATCGTGGCAGGCGGAGAAGCTTGGCGTGGTGCGTCATGCGGCGGGTCTTGGCGTGGCGGGTCTTGGCGTGGAGCTGCTACTGGCGGAACTGGAGCTTGGTGGCGTGGAGCTGCTACTGGCGGCACTGGATTTTGGCGGCGTGGAGCTGCTACTGGTGGCACTAGAGTTTGGCGGTGTGGTGCAGCTACTGGAGCTTGGCGTGGTGCGTCATGCAGCGGGTCTTGGCGTGGAGCTTCTACTGGCGGAACTGGAGCTTGGCGGCGTGGAGCTGCTACTGGCGGCACTGGATTTTGGCGGCGTGGAGCTGCTACTGGTGGCACTAGAGTTTGGCGGCGTGGTGCAGCTACTGGAGCTTGGCGTGGTGCGTCATGCAGCGGGTCTTGGCGTGGAGCTTCTACTGGCGGAACTGGAGCTTGGCGGCGTGGAGCTGCTACTGGCGGCACTGGATTTTGGCAGCGTGGAGCTGCTACTGGTGGCACTGGAGTTTGGCGGCGTGGTGCAGCTACTGGAGCTTGGCGTGGTGTGTCATGCAGCGGGTCTTGGCGTGGAGCTTCTACTGGCGGAACTGGAGCTTGGCGGCGTGGAGCTGCTACCTGCGGCACTGGATTTTGGCGGCGTGGAGCTGCTACTGGCGGCACTGGATTTTGGCGGCGTGGAGCTGCTACTGGTGGCATTGGAGTTTGGCGGCGTGGTGCAGCTGCTGGAGCTTGGCCTGGTGCAACTACTGGAGCTTGGCGTGGTGCAGCTACTGGAGCTTGGCATGGTGCAGGCAATGGTACCTGGGGTGGTGCAGGCAATGGTACCTGTTGTGGTGCAGGCACTGGGGCCCTGCGTGGTGCAGGCACTGGAGCTTCGCGTGGACTTGGTGCTAGCCGTGGATTAGGATTTGGTGCTAGCTGTGGACTTGGCGCTAGCCCTGGACTTGGTGCTAGCCGTGGACTTGGACTTGGTGCTAGCCGTGGACTTGGTGCTAGCCGTGGACTTGGTCCCAGCCGTGGACTTGGTGCTAGCCGTGGACTTGGACCTAGCCGTGGACTTGGTGCTAGCCGTGGACTTGGACTTGGTGCTAGCCGTGGACTTGGACCCAGTGCTAGCCGTGGACTTGGTCTGGGTGCTAGCCGTAGAGTTGGACTTGGTGCTAGCCGTGGACTTGGACTTGGTGCTAGCCGTGGACTTAGTGCTAGCCCTGGACTTGGTGCAGGTCGTGGTGCTAGCTTTGGAGTATCGACAGGTGCTAGCCGTGGTGCAGCTAACCGTGGTGCAGGTGGAGGTGGCCTAGCTGGGGGTTGCGGCTTCGCAGGCCGAAAGACCGGTGGTGGAGGCCGGACCAGAGATTGCGGCTTAGCAGGCCGAAAGACCGGTGGCGGCGGCGGGCGGGCTGGCGGCTGTGGCTTGGCATGATGCTGAGCAACCCCACCTGAACAGCTCCCAGCCCTAGCTCCCCACCCCCTCAAGGAGCGGATACCAGACGCGCTCCCTGCGGTCTGGAACCGCCTTTTGGGGTGGGTGGAGGGAGGTCAGGAGGGGGGCAGAATCCTCCCCTTTAAACTGTCCAAAATGTACTTTTGTGTCTACCTGAGATCGAGTGGGTGAAAAAAAAAATGTTGTTATGTGGGCAGGCCTTGATTCCTGGGGGTGGGGCAGGAAATTCAGATGGCTGTGACTGATTAGACCTAACATTCAAAAACATGTTCTGATAAAGTCTTGTGATGGACATGGAGTCTTTAGTTGGGAACAGCTGACAGAAAAGAGAGTTGAGGAAAACAAAATCTTCGTCTGTGATGTCATCCTCCGGCGACGGCGTGACGTCATCCTGGAAGCAGGCTGTTTCCGCCCGGAGGGGGAGGAGCTTGCGGGAATGAAGTGACCCGTCCGCTCGCGGAAGTCTTCCCAAACATCTTTCGTCTTGGGTGTCACTTCTGCGGCAGGGAAGACCTGCCAACATCTTCGGACCAAACGGAGCTCAATGGCACCAGTTGTCCATTTGGCCCCCACAACAGGTCTCTGCGCTCCACGGGGGAATAACGCTGCGTTTCCTCCTCCATCGCACGCAGGACCGCCCACATTCCCTCGTCCAGCTTGTCTTGCTCGTCCATCTCGTCCAATCTTGTGGGAATACTTTTATGCTGGCAACATCTGTCATAGCTTGGACTTGGGCGTGGATTGTTTTCCCGAGGAAAAGGAAAATTTGCACGAGCAAGGCGTAAATGTAAGTACATATCTTTATTACACTAACAAACTACAAAAAAAGGAAGCAAACAAAAGGCGCACACAATGGTGGAGAACCAACTTGACTAATGAAAAACAAAAGACTAGCACAAAGGCAATTAACTATGAACTATAAACAAAAATTTACTTGACATGGAACTGTGAACGGGACATGGATCATTGCAAGGTGCGTAGCAGGTGGTAGACGTGGGAAGGAGGTGATGTTGCCTGGACGAAGAACAAAAACAGACAGGCTTAAATAGCAGTGACATAATCAGTGAAAACTGGTGCGAGACATGAGAACAGGTGAAAACTAATGATTTGCCATAGTAACAAAACAAACCAGGAAGTGGAAAAACGGGAACTGAGTGTCCAAAAAAAAAAAAACGAACATGACTAAAACAAAACATGATCACATAGACATGACAGTTTTTTAGGAATTTGCTGCGAAAATGTTGGTCTCCAAAGTTTTAAACTGAACCTGGGGGCCGGTATAGTGTCATTCCTGGGCTGGAATTGGTCGCCAATTGAATAGAATTGGTTTACATTATTCCAGTGGTTCTCAAATGGGGGTACGCGTACCCCTGGGGGTACTTGAAGGTATGCCAAGGGGTACGTGAGATTTAAAAAAAATATTCTAAAAATAGCAACAATTCAAAAATCCTTTATAAATTTATTTATTGAATAATACTTCAACAAAATATGAATGTCACTTCATAAACTGTGAAAAAAAA
Source organism: Nerophis ophidion (assembly GCF_033978795.1). Taxonomy (NCBI): domain Eukaryota; kingdom Metazoa; phylum Chordata; class Actinopteri; order Syngnathiformes; family Syngnathidae; genus Nerophis; species Nerophis ophidion. The sequence goes on from NC_084613.1 coordinate 56,802,391, forward strand.
AATGCAACAATGCAATATTCAGTGTTGACAGCTAGATTTTTTGTGGACATGTTCCATAAATAGTGATGTTAAAGATTTCTTTTTTTGTGAAGAAATGTTCAAAATTAAGTTCATGAATCCAGATGGATCTCTGTTACAATCCCCAAAGAAGGCACTTTGAGTTGATGATTACTTCTATGTGTAGAAGTCTTTATTTATAATAGAATCACTTTGTGGAGAGATGGAGCCGACGGGCCGACGGGCCGACGGCAGGGCGGGACTCGCTTCGGCCAGGCTCAAGATGGCGGCCAGGTGGCGGAGTTTGCAGCGGAACAAAGAGGCGGGCGGGCCTGGAGCGACGCTGCAACAATCAGAATCAGGTACGTGACACACACATTGGTGCTCAATCTGCCTATCTCCTCGCAGCCTTTAAGAGTGGAGAAGGGGGAAGGAGCGGAAAAAGAGAGTTTCAGTGTCCGCAGGAGTGCAGCACGGCAGAAGCAACCAAAACCACGAGCGATCAGAGAATGAGCCCAGGGGAAGATGATGTCACCGGCAGACGAAAAGCCAGCCGAGACGAGCAGCGGAGCAGGCGGCGATGAAAAGCGACCCGATCGACACCGAAGCATTGTTTATTGAAATAATAAACGATAGTCAAACCTGCTCAGAAATGTCCTTCCTAAATGGTCCATGCAACCCACACGGTGACGGCTGGAGTCCTTCACACACTTGTTAATTTTTCAACAAGTTTTTCGTTTTTTTAATATCTTTTTTTCAAAATAGTTCAAGAAAGACCACTACAAATGAGCAAGATTTTGCACTGTTATACAATTTAATAAATCAGAAACTGATGACGTGCTGTATTTTACTTTATCACTTTTTTCCAACCAAAAATGCTTTGCACTGTAAAGGGGTTACTTCAATTAAAAAAAATGTTCACAGGGGGTACATCACTGAAAAAAGGTTGAGAACCACTGCATTATTCAATGCACACATTTTTGGGCATTTTATTGGTGTGTCTATTAGTCATGGATTTTTTAACACAACCAAAATGTATTTTAACCCCTTCATTAAATTAAACAATGGTCCCACAGCTTCAAGGCAAAATATATTTTAGTATGTTCCAAACACCCTTCACTGAATGTTTGAAGACACGTGGACAGGATTTCTAGTGTCCTAGCATGGAGGTCACATTCTTTTCTGCATTCTGCAAAAACAAGAACACAGGACAACGATTTGTAACACTACAATAAGTGTCCTAGTCAAAGCCCCATTTTTTTTCCTCATTTAAGTCAGCCATCTGTCTTGGGTTTACTGTTCATTTTTATATGACATCAATGGTCATCTATTCAGTTTAGCCTGCAGACTTCTCGCTCTCCTTTGTGGCCTGACGTTGTGGTAACATGCGAGCGACACTGCTGCCAGCTCAGCAGCCGCCTGATTGCAGTCATCAGCTGATGCCAGTAAAATAACAGGTTGAAAAAGACTGAGTCAGTGGCTCAGGAGGTTAAGGAGGGTCATTATTCAAACATTAGGAGCGTCAGAGGGAGAGAGGTGGAAAATACACACAGATGGCGGAGGCAGGATGTGTGTTTGGTCGTCCTATTGGCTCACTAGGCAGAGTTGAGGTCCAATGAGTGGGTGGGTGAGGGACACGCATAAGACAAACAAATCAGTTGACGAACGTGACGGAAGTACATAACTAAAAAGATTTAAAGAGTGTCAAAATCAAAATTCTTTTTAGATGGCAGTACACTAGTTGATATTTGGTTCAACCACACAACAGTTTTTCTTCAATCAATCATTTGAATTCTAAAAGTATTATATGTCACACATTTCTGCTTTTTCTTTCTCTTTCTTTAACGGGAGACGATCTTGCAAGTCAATGACTATATATGTCATGTGTCAGCAGCCAACCGAAGGTTTTGTAACTTATAACCAGGCTTTCGTTATAATTCATATGCCAATCAGGTTGAATCTAAAATGTTACTCAAAGGATTGGAATTGAATCAGTTGTTGCTCATTGAGCCTAGTGAGAATCCCTTTTAAGTCGGGACGGTGTGGCGCAGTTGGTAGAGTGGCTATAACAGCAACCTTAGGGTTCATGGTTCAATCCCCACCTTTTACCAACCTCGTCCCATCCATTGTGTCCTTGAACAAGACATTTCACCCTTGCTTTTGACGGGTTGTGGTTAGGGCCTTGCATGGCAGCACCTGCCATCAGTGTGTGAATGGGTGGATGTGGAAATAGTGTCAAAGCGCTTTGAGTACCTTGAAGGTAGAAAAGCGCTATACAAGTATAACCCATGAATGACTACTAAATGAAAATTACAGCTGAAAATGAGCAGTGGCTCCAAACCTAAAGCTCCCATTCATCACTTCAGTACACGTTTATGTGGAATGTAGTTACTTTCCATTTATGTATTATTAACACTCATACAATCAAATTAATAATACTGTATTTCCTTGAATTGCCGCCGGGGAACTAATTAATTTAAAACCTCTTCTCACTTCTGCACGTATCAAAGGCATGTGGTAAAAGTGAGCATGCGCTTATTATTTTAAAACCTCTTCTCACTCCAGCACTTACCAAAGGCATGGAGTAAAAATTTGAGTGTGATGTAAGCTTTGACCTTAAATCCTACTGAATAGCTCTTAATCTTCTTCCCTTTATGCGATTTCAAATTACCAGTATTGAAATCAGCCTCCTCCATTTTGAAAATGATGACAGGGGAAGTGTCACTCGTGACGTCACGAGTTTGACCCGGCGGTAATACTGAGCATGCGCTAATTATTTTTCGAAGCGAGTTTGACTCGGCCGTAATTCAAAGCAGGCGCATACTATATGCCCTGCGGCAATTCAAGGAAATACGGTATTTTCTAAAACTGATTAATAACAATTTTGAATTTGGATTCATTGTCACAGTCAATTTCTTGCTTACATAAAATAAAGTAACCTAAAAAAAGACCACAATATTCGGACTCAGATGTAATTTTATTGTTAGAATGTCATACAGGAACATTTTATAAAATATTGTATTTGTCATTTATTTTTTAAAACTTGGGTTTGGGTTTATTTCTAATTGAAATGTACAAGTGAGCACACCTGTCACAAATGTTTGCACTGACGTATGCATTGACTTGATCACTGACAGTATGAAAATCCAGGCCGCCTTTCAGGTAACAATAAAAATAAAAATAAATAGTGATTAGTCTGCAACTGTACCTGATTTTTTTGTGATTAATCCCATGAGTAACTCGTTATTCTTGACAAACTTAAATAATACCTTAACAAGCGTGATAGGTATCTCACCTGAGAATAGTTGGACTTTCCGAAGCAGTGGTCTAATACGCCACAATAAAACTGAAGAAAACAAACGCGTGGCACAACATAGGAGAGCAGTTTCCTCAGGCCATTTGCATCTAGTTAAAAAGGAGCGCCCCCTTGAGGAAGCTGATGTCTAAATTCTGGATAGGAAGCATCGCTGGTTTGAAAGAGGTGTGGAAGGGGTCATGGACGTCAAACTCGAACGACCTCCAACAAGTTGTTTTGCCACCAGCCAGGTTAACTACCTATTGCCGTGTTTTTCCGACTGTAAACCGCTACTTTTTCCTACGCTTTGAATCCTGTGGCTTATAAAACAGTGCAGCTAATTTTTATGAATTTGTCTTTCCTAACAGCCATAATGTTTTGTGTTCAACAAATAGTTGTCATAAAACACCCATAGAGACACGAGCTGCATTTCCATTACCCATAGAAATACGCAAAACCTAAATATTGCAATAAAAAATGGTAATGAAAATACCCACATTTCAAAAAACCTCTCAAACATTGTAACATTTTTACGCTGTCATGAGGTGGTTTATCAGAAGTTTCAATATTGAAGGGTGTCGCAAAAGCAACACTTTCTTTGTATTTCCGGGGCACTTAAAAACTGAACAAGCAGGGCGCGAGTGCAGGACAGTTAGGGCAGATGGGTCGTTTTGGTCTCGCTTCCGATCGGTCAGCCGGGGGAGCGAGGCAGCACCCCGGCAGGTCTCTTCCCGCAGGCTCAGAGAGAAACAAACATTTTCCAAACAATGTCGAGGGTGCCCTTGAATCCACAAATTGTCTGAGAATTCTTGGTTCGCAATTCTGTCCCAAAAATCCCTTATGTGTGGATGCTGCACTACAAAAGGACATTGTCTGCGAGAAATCACCCGCTGCCTTAGTCTTCTATTGACGACGACGGCAACAGCAGTGGCTGCAATTGTAATCAACTCCAAAACCATGAAATCGCTAAGCGTCCCATTTCTTTAAAGTGGAGTCTCGCGGGACGAGATTTTACAAGAATTACCGCTCTTGAAGCAAAATACCCTTAAATGAAAATACCTACAAATGGCAAATGTACTTTGTTGAAATTAAAGTAAAGTTAAAGGCCTACTGAAACCCACTACTACCGACCACGCAGTCTGATAGTTTATATATCAATTATGAAATATTAACATTGCAACACATGCCAATATGGCCGGTTGAGATTACTAAATTGCAATTTTAAATTTCCCGCGGAGTTTATTGTTGAAAAAGTCGCGGAATGATGACGCATGCACATGACGTCACAGACTGTAAGGAAATAAGCTTTAGCCTTTAGCCGCACAAACACACGGGGATTTCTTCTTTAAAATTCCCGGAGGTGAAACTTTACTATGGATCAGGGCGGTCAAGCGAACATGGATCCCGACCACTCTTGCGCCGTCCATACAGCTGCCGTCGACTTCCCTCAGAGACTGGCCTCGAGACACCCGTGGACACACCCCTTCCGACTATCGGGTACTATTAATCTTACTAAAACACTAGCAACGCAGTAGAAAGATAAGGGATTTCCCAGAATTATCCTAGTAAATGTGTCTAAAAACATCTGAATCCGTCCCAATGCAATTGCCTTTTTTTTTACTTGATTTTTTATTTTAATTTTTTTCTATTCCGCTATCAATATCCTCAAACAGAAATCTTTCATCCTCGCTCAAATTAATGGGGAAATTGTCGTTTTCTCGGTCCGAATAGCTCTTACTGCTGGTGGCTCCCATTAAAAACAATGTGAATATGTGTGGAGCCCTGCAACTCGTGACGTCACACGCACATACTTCCGGTAAAGGCAGAGCTTTTCTATTAGCGACCAAAAGTTGCGAACTTTATCGTGGATGTTCTCTAGTAAATCCTTTCAGCAAAAATATGGCAATATCACGAAATGATCAAGTATGACACATAGAATGGACCTGCTATCCCTGTTTAAATAAGAAAATCTAATTTCAATAGGCTTTTAAAGTACCAATGATAGTCACACACACACTAGGTGTGGCAAAATTTGTCCTCTGCATTTGAACCATCCCCTTCTTCACCCCCTGGTAGGAGAGGGGAGCCGTGGGAAGCAGCGGTGCCGCGCCTGGGAATCAGTTTTGGTGATTTATCCCCCAATTCCAACCCTTGATGCTGAGTGCCAAGCAGGGAGGTATCGGGTCCCAGTTTTATAGTCTTTGGTATGCAAAAATTATGACTTACGGCTAGTAGCTACTAGTAGCAAACAAATTCGCTTACCAACTCGGCTTAATATCTCAACATCGACACACTCGTTCATCGCAACTCGGCCCTGATGGTCGGCACCTATAAGTTTACAATTAGTTGTAAAATGTTGGACGGTTGTTTTTACGATAGCAGGCAAATGACAACTTTAAAACATACGGGCTTCAGATGTCCCCAGGCCTAACCGAGTAGTCGCATGATCTCTGGGATCACTAGCGCCCTCTACCACCAGGAGGCGAGCCTCACACAGTGCGTCTTCGCAGCCGTTTTATGATTGCCCAGCACAAGAAATACGTTACACACATACAGTTGTTGACAAAATACAATGTACATTATATACCTCAGCTAACTAAACTATGGAAATGTATAACATAATTCATATAGCAATACGGTCTCACTGCACAGCAGACAGCAGTTAGCCGAGTCATTGTGCAATCCATGGTGACTGGTGAGGCTCAACTGGCTGTGACTCACCGCAAGTCTCTTCTCAGTATTTGAACGGCAAATGTGAAAATTCAGCGATTTTGAAGAAAAATTATCTAAAACTGGTGAAGTTAAATGGAAAATAACTTTATAGTATAATCACTGGATAGACATTACAATTTTATTTTTTTATTTTTACATTGTTTGTCTTTCAATGATGGCAGTGGCCTCACCTGCTTCCCCTGACTGCACATCACTGCTAACAGAGGATTTATGATGGCAACAGTTTCACCATGGAATTGATGATTATTTAAAATTACAGTATTACCAATGGGAAAAATGTGTGGCGTTGTGGGTCATGTAACAAAGCAAAATAAAGAACTGTTCAAAGCAGATACGAACAGTCCGTCTCCATCAGAGTAGGCCTATCTGATGTGAGAATATATAAAAATACACTTGCCATGAGAATAATTTAAAAGCTTCCCTTCTGTGTACAAGGTTCCACTTCCTGTGTATGCACTAAGGTTCCGTACATTGTTAAGGTCACGACAATTGGAAACAGTTGGTTTACATGTGCTATAATCTAAACACCACAATGAACAGGCTGTGAATAAGGAAGCTTCTCGAGGATCCGTCTTATACCATATATTTTCAAGAACATTTTTAACATAATGATTTTTAATGAAGTTTACGAAATGCGGAAATTAGAGGCCAGTCAAGTCGCCACACTTCTTCACTGAACCTTGGCCTAACAAGCATAAAGTTATTTTTTCTTGTTCAATGGCCACAAGCAGGAGGAAAAAACTGCCTAATCGTGTGTCTTCCTCTGCTGTTTGGACTTTTCCAAGTATATCTCACGTTATTCTTTCCATTGACTTTGGCTTGTAGTCATTTTCCATTCTGTTGCTCCTCCTCACTGACTTGCTGGTAGCTCCACTAAGTGGGGGAGATGTTCGTCCCTTGCAAGGCCTGCAGTGTACTGACCTGTAGGAGCATACGCAATCCTCACAATGCAACATTTTTACTCTCTGCACATGGAACAGAATAAACATCATTGCATGAAAATGTAAGTGGTCATTTTTTTTAAATTCATTAAATGTGTTTAAGGTTAGACTCAGACTCAATTGTCTTTACATTGGTTTTTGGGTGTTTTTAGTGCAATACCACCGTCTAGTGGTTCCATAGCTAATTACATGAAGAATAAACCCATCTATCCATCCATTTTTCCCACCGCTTGTCTGGAGAAATAAAACAGGGAGCGGGCAATGGGGTCGGAATAAATTAAACTACAAACATTTGAAAAAACCCAACATACTCAATTAAGTGTATTAACTTTTTTCAATGTTGTGATTTTAACGTTAAATAAATAAAGTTGTACATATATGTTTTAATACATATTAAAATAAACATTTTAAAAGACTACATCATATTTATTATTGAATAGAAAATCATGAAAACTATTTATTATCATGTATTAATTATTAATTGTGTGAATAAGTTAAAACATACATTTTGTCGGATGTGTTGGATTATGCTTTTAAAATATACATCCATCCATCCATTTTTCTACCGCTTATTCCCTTTTGGGGTCGCGGGGGGCGCTGGCGCCTATCTCAGCTACAATCGGGCGGAAGGCAGGGTACAACCTGGACAAGTCGCCACCTCATCGCAGGGCCAACACAGATAGACAGACAACATTCACACTCACATTCACAGACTAGGGCCAATTTAGTGTTGCCAATCAACCTATCCCCAGGTGCATGTTTTTGGAAGTGGGAGGAAGCCGGAGTACCCGGAGGGAACCCACGCATTCACGGGGAGAACATGCAAACTCCACACAGAAAGATCCCGAGCCAGGATTTGAACCCAGGACTGCAGGAACTTTGTATTGTGAGGCAGATGCACTAACCCCAACATCGTTGTTTAAAAATAGTAAAAATTGTGATTTTTTTTTTTTTGGATCATTTTATATTCCAAACTTTCCCCCCTCCTTCCATTGCATTAATTTGATTATTTTCAATGTGGCCTTATTCCACCATTGTCTCCATCTTAACATTCCCATTAAGTTAAAATCATCTTCTTTTTCTCATAATCCATCCATTTTTAATTTTTTTCTGAATGTGTTTTTGTAAAATTTCAACTATCCTTTTTAAGTATTTAGCTAATATTCCTAAAACTGTATTCTCACTATTGTAATTATTTGTTAACATACATTTTTTGGGGGAATTTTTATTACTGTGGGTTCTTGATTTTCATTCTGTTATTTTCTATTGTATTTTTTGCTACTGTATGATATTATTACGCTCACTATTTTATGTTTGTTTTTTCATATATCGTATTTAAAAATGTTTATTTCATTATTCTCCAGTGCGGATGCCTCAAATGTGATGTGTGTGTGTGCGCGCGCGCGTGTGTGTGTGCGTGTGTGTGTGAGTGTGTACGTGTTTGTGTGTGTACGGGTTTGTGTGTGCGTGTTCGTGTGTGTCTGTGCGTGTGCGTGTGTGTGTGTGCATCTAATAGAGAGCCAAATACTAGAGTCTGTGAACATTGCTCCAAAGTCAGGATTTTTTGGTTGATTTAATTTGCATACAAAAGTAAACATTGATAGGTGCAAAGGCAGCAATATATGATAAAACAAGCTAAAGAAGGACTTCCCTATTCACCCCCCCAAAAATATGCTAAAGTGATTTTACGACTTCCGGTGCTGACGTAAAACAACCCGCGTCCCATATGTGACCGTAGGATGAACAAATACACCACGATACTAAGACTATGGTGGCCATTAACAGTTAACTTTTACAGCTGGGTTGGCCAAAGTGCGGCACAGGGGCCATATGTGGTTTGTGACTCGTTTGTCACCGACCTTAAGCACATTACAAAACAAACACAAAATAGAGATCTCATTTTTCACCCCTGGTGGAGAAATCTATCAAAATTAGGGTGGTCCTAAAGAGGTAGGCATTTTTCAGAGGTTTCAAGAAAATAACAAATACAAGAATGTGTGTGTGTGTGTGTGTGTGTGTGTTTTGTTGGTGTCAATCCCTTGCCTATGCATGAAAAATGCTACATTTGTTTGATTGATACATCCACACAAATCAGGAAGTGAATAAATAAGAAATATAATGCACAGCAGTGTTTTTCAACCACTGTGCCGCTGCACACCGTCTGGTGTGCCGTGAGAGATGATCTAATTGAACCTATTTGGGTTAAAATATTTTTTGCAAACCAGTAATTATAGTCTGCAAATGATGTGTTGTTGTTGAGTGTCGGTGCTGTCTATAGCTCGGCTGAGTAACCACCTACTGATATGTAACTCTTACATATCAGTAGGTGGCAGCAGGTAGCTAATTGCTTTGTAGATGTCGGAAACAGCGGGAGGCAGGGTGCTGGTAAAAAGGTGTCTACTGCTTAAACCAAAAAATAAACAAAAGGTGAGTACCCCTAAGAAAACGCATCGAAGTTTAGGGAAGGCTATGCAGAACAAAACTAAAACTGAACTATAAAGTAAACAAAACCAGAATGCTGGACGACAGCAAAGACTTACTGAGGAGCAAAGACGGCGTCCACAAAGTACATCCGTACATGACAATCAACAATGTCCCCACAAAGAAGGATAATCCATCCATTTTCTAATGCTTATTCCCTTCTGGGTCACGGGGGGCGCTGGAGCCTATCTCAGCTACAATCGGGCGGAAGGCGGGGTACACCCAGGACAAGTCGCCACTTCATCACAGGGTAAAAACAACTGAAATATTCTTGATTGCTAATACAAAGTAGATGCGGGAAATATCCCTCAAAGGAAGACATGAAATGGGGCGGTTTAGCTCGGTTGGTAGAGCAGCCATGTCAGCAACTTGACTTTTTACCGTCAACTGAGTTTCGTTTTTTATTGATTTCTGCTGGTGGTGTGCCTCCGCATTTTTCCAACGCAAAAAATGTGCCTTGGCTCAAAAAAGGTTGAAAAACACTGATGTACAGTATATTTACTGTGTTTATAATAAATAGCAACAGCAGGTGGTTATGTTCAACTAATATAGTTTTCTAAACTTTAAAAATATCTCAAATTGACTTTGGCCGCATTTTACTGCTTTAGAGGCGGCCGGTTGACCTCTTTTTCCTCCTCCAACTGTGTGTCAGGGTTGTCGGCCCCCACACAATCTTCCTCCTCCTGCTTGCTGGCCCCCCACCACCGCTTGAGGTGCATGTTGAGCCCCTCCAGCATGTCAATGGAGTGGTTGATGATGAGCGCCAGCCAGGCCAGGCCGAAGAAGATCCAGGAGGCCATGAAGATGCTATACCACTCGGGGTACACCTTGTCCGGGTTTTTGTCTGCAAAGTGACACCCAAAGATGCCCATCAACGATCCTGGTATCAAAATTTGAATGTGCCAACTGTACCGGCCACAAAGTCTCCAAAGCCGATGGTGCTGAGGGTGATGAAGCAGTAGTAGATGGCCTGTGAGTAGGTCCAATCTTCGCGGAACTGGAACACGATCATGGGGACGATTAAGAAGAAGAGCGCTCCACACAGGTAAGACACCAGGTGGACCAAGAAGCTTGTACACGTCTAAATTAAGAGAAGTGAAACAAGTAACATCAAAGACTAAGGCAACACACTGTAGTCTATTGCTTGTATTTCGTCATGTGACTTTTTCTTGGAAATGAAAAAAAGTGGTGGTCAGCCAACCTAAAGTGGCTGTTGTACAGCAAGCAGCGCACACACAGTCTGAGTACGCAAGTGGCCTAGAGCTTCCTGCAATAAGTAAGTCAAATCTAACAGCATTGGAATAGATCCCTGTACTATATACAAAAAAAGATTTTTTGCGTGATCGCAAGGATTATACGTCCTTCGCGTTCCCAGACATATGGAACTATTGAGCTCCAGACGCCATTTTGTTGCGGTTGCACACGCCATTTACAAGTATGTTTATCCCAGTCTTTATCAAAATATAATTATGGATGTCAACATTGTGTATGTGCTGAAAGCTTCATTTATGATTTCTGCCTTTGGTAAAAGCTTAACTCTTTTAGGTTGTAGTAAATGGGTTATACTTGTATAGCGCTTTTCTACCTTTAAGGTACTCAAAGCGCTTTGACACTATTTCCAAATTCACCCATTCACACACATAATCACACACTGATGGCGGGAGCTGGCATGCAAGGCCCTTGCCACGAGCCATCAGGAGCAAGGGTAAAGTGTCTTGCTCAAGGACACAACGGACGTGACGAGGTTGAAAGAAGGTGGGGATTGAACCAGGAATTCTCAGGTTGTTGGCACAGCCACTCTCCCAACTTGGTCACGCCGTCCCCGCCCCCATTTCTCTCACTTTTTTTTTTTAATTAGACTCGCCGAGTTGGTGCTTTTCGAAACCCTAGTAAAAATGTAGTTTAAGAACGCCAAAACAAGTTAAAATACAAATAATATCAAGATGATACTGAAATGGGAAATTACAAATGTTAAAAGTACGTCCGACAAACCTACTCAGTGGCCTGGTGGTTAGAGTGTCCGCCCTGAGATCGCGAGTTCAAACCCCGGCCGAGTCATACCAAAGACTATAAAAATGGGACCCATTACCTCCCTGCTTGGCTCTCAGCATCAAAGGTTGGAATTGGGGGTTAAATCACTGCTCCCCTCACCTCCAGGGGGGTGAACAAGGGGATGGGTCAAATACAGAAGACAAATTTTGCCACGCAGTGTGTGTGTGACTATCATTGGTACTTTAACTTTAACTTTAACTTTAACAAAGTGATCACTGCAAACTCATGCATTCTTCGACTCTGCTCCCTGGGACTAGAGTGTGAGCTGCATGCTTTTCTCGCCATTGTGTCGTAAATCTTTGCACTGTTCCTCCCTTTTTGATTACCTCTTGAGGAACTCTGATGAAACTTTCATCCTTTTTTTGCGATTTAAACAGTTCGTATAGCCGAAAACAACACAAGATTAAGGCATGTTTTCTTTGAGAAAGGCTAAATGGCGCCTAATACCCATTGAGAACAGAGCTAGCTTGACCACCAGGTATATTTTAACGGGAGGAACGGGAGCTCGACGTGACGTCATTTAAAATCCAAGGAATACACTACAGCCATCTAAGGTCTTGGAAATCCAACTGCATGCATAGTCTAGCACTGTTTTTTTCAGACTATAATCCGCTACTTTTTTACTACGCTTTGGAACCTGCGGCTTATAAAACGATGCGGTTAATTTATGGATTTTTCTTCACTAACAGCCAAAAAGTTGTATATTCAACAAATACTTAAAAAAAACCAAAAAAAAAACAGACGCTGAAAAATTATGCTAATATTTCTGCTATGGCGCCATGTTTTAGACAAGTTCGCTCAAAGAAGGTGCTGTGGGTTGAAAATGTTCTTCCTGTTTCGTGCCTGGAACAGGAAGTATATTCTGTTTCATCTACTATTCGTCCATAGCGTTTCTGCTCGAAAGGATTCTTCATTCATCACTAGCAACATTTGTAAGTTTTACAATATAACTAAAAAAAAAAATCATACTTACTGATCAGTCCCATGTGTGATGTCTGTAGAAGTGTTTTAATGCACATTTGTACGTGCTATCGTACAAATGTACGATAGCACGTAGTAAGATGTTCACAAGTTTCTGTGTTAGTATTATTAACTTATAACGGTATTCAGTTTGTATTGTTTCACTTTAGTAAATTCACCAAAACATCACCGTGGACTTATTGAGTCTGTTTAACTGATTGGAGAGCTAGCTTCGCAGCTAGCGGGTCCATGATGACGATGACTTCTGTTTTGTTTGATCAGCCGTTTTCTTGCTGTGCGACTGTTTGGAATCAATTTAGGTATGTAAATAAAAATTTACAAAATATTTTGTACTGTTTTATACACCACGCTGCAACTACTGAAATCCAAGTAAGATTAAATATCTCAAATAAGGGTGATATTTGCTTATTTTCTCTCTGAGAAGATCATTCTTCTCACTAAGCAGATTTTATGTTAGAGTCTTTTACTTGTTTTAAGGGTTTTGTTCATAAAGTATCTCAGTTAGATATTACAGCTGTAGCTGAGATTTTTTGACCTATATTGAGTAAAACATGCTTGAAACTAGAATATCAACTGTTGCAAAGCTGTGTCATTAACACTCACAAGTACAAAACTGCTTTTCAAAAGAAATGTTTTACTTCAAGCATGAAAAAAAAAAAGTCATGATGCCCAGCGCATATCATTATGTCAAGATAAAGACACTAGCATTTACTTAATTTAATAATATTTTTCCACATATTGAGCAAAATGGTCTCATTTTTTTTCTACCAAGAAAAGTACACTTGTTAATAGTGAGAATATACTTATTTTAAGGTATTTTTTGGTTCATTGGGGTTAGCTAATTTTACTTGTTTTTGAAAGTCTTGTCAAGCCAAATTTTCTCGTTCCACTGGCACATATTTTGAACACTGACTTTTTGCTGTGTATCTGCGGCTTATGGCCTGACGCCGCTAATATACTGTATGTAAAAACATTTACTTATTCTACAGTTTAGGGGGTGCGGCTAAAATACTGGTGCGCTATATAGCCAAGAATTATGAGGGGTCTTCCTCACCCGTCTGCCAGTTTTCCCCTCCAGGAAGTTGGAGATGTTCCTCTCCGTAACTAGCATGTATTTGCCCACCCTGTTGAGCACCACCATATTGAGCGGGATGCCAAAAAGGGCAAAGAACACACAGAAGATCTGACCAGCTGTGGAGCTTGGACTCATGTTTCCATAACCTGGAATACACAAATGAATCACTCCATGTGTTTAGGAAGCAAAACAAGGACATAGTTGTTGCTTCTAAACCAGAACATCTTCCCAAGAACCAGCATCCTTTACAGTGGACATTTCTCATGTTGTAACCGATGTCCCAATCGAGGGGCCGCTGCCGATCACCACCTGGTGGTGAGTTGGCTGCGATGGTGGGGGAGGATGCCGAACAGACCTGGCAGGCCCAAACGCATTGTGAGGGTCTGCTGGGAACGTCTGGCAGAATCTCCTGTCAGAGAGAGTTTCAATTCACACCTCCGGGAAAACTTTGAACATGTCACGAGGGAGGTGCGGGACATTGAGTCCGAGTGGACCATGTTCCGAACCTCTATTGTCGAGGCGGCTGATTGGAGCTGTGGCCGCAAGGTTGTTGGTGCCTGTCGTGGCGGTAATCCCAGAACCCGTTGGTGCACACCAGCAGTGAGGGATGCCGTCAAGCTGAAGAAGGAGTCCTATCGGGTTCTTTTGGCTCATAGGACTCCGGAGGCAGTGGACGGGTACCGACGGGCCAAGCGGTGTGCAGCTTTAGCGGTCGCGGAGGCAAAAACTCGGACATGGGAAGAGTTCGGGGAAGCCATGGAAAATGACTTCCGGACGGCTTCGAAGCGATTCTGGACCACCATACGCCGCCTCAGCAAGGGGAAACAGTGCACTATCAACACCGTATATGGTGGGGATGGTGTTCTGCTGACTTCGACTGCGGATGTTGTGGATCGGTGGAGGGAATACTTCGAAGACCTCCTCAATCCCACCAACACGTCTTCCTTTGAGGAAGCGGTGCCTGGGGAATCTGTGGTGGACTCTCCTATTTCTGGAGCTGAGGTCGCTGAGGTAGTTAAAAAGCTCCTCGGTGGCAAGGCCCCGGGGGTGGATGAGATCCGCCCGGAGTTCCTTAAGGCTCTGGATGCTGTTGGGCTGTCTTGGTTGACAAGACTCTGCAGCATCGCGTGGACATCGGGGGCGGTACCTCTGGATTGGCAGACCGGGGTGGTGGTCCCTCTCTTTAAGAAGGGGGACCGGAGGGTGTGTTCCAACTATCGTGGGATCACACTCCTCAGCCTTCCCGGTAAGGTTTATTCAGGTGTACTGGAGAGGAGGCTTCGCCGGATAGTCGAACCTCGGATTCAGGAGGAACAGTGTGGTTTTCGTCCTGGTCGTGGAACTGTGGACCAGCTCTATACTCTCGGCAAGGTTCTTGAGGGTGCATGGGAGTTTGCCCAACCAGTCTACATGTGCTTTGTGGACTTGGAGAAGGCATTCGACCGTGTGCCTCGGGAAGTCCTGTGGGGAGTGCTCAGAGAGTATGGGGTACCGGACTGTCTTATTGAGGCAGTCCGCTCCCTGTATGATCAGTGTCAGAGCTTGGTCCGCATTGCTGGCAGTAAGTCGGACACGTTTCCAGTGAGGGTTGGACTCCGCCAAGGCTGTCCTTTGTCACCGATTCTGTTCATAACTTTTATGGACAGAATTTCTAAGCGCAGCCAACGCGTTGAGGGGATCCGGTTTGGTGGCCACGGGATTAGGTCTCTGCTTTTTGCAGATGATGTAGTCCTGATGGCTTCATCTGGCCGGGATCTTCAGCTCTCACTGGATCGGTTCGCAGCCGAGTGTGAAGCGACCGGAATGAGAATCAGCACCTCCAAGTCCGAGTCCATGGTTCTCGCCCGGAAAAGGGTGGAGTGCCATCTCCGGGTTGGGGAGGAGACCCTGCCCCAAGTGGAGGAGTTCAAGTACCTAGGAGTCTTATTCACGAGTGGGGGAAGAGTGGATCGTGAGATCGACAGGCGGATCGGTGCGGCGTATTCAGTAATGCGGACGTTGTATCGATCCGTTGTGGTGAAGAAGGAGCTGAGCCGGAAGGCAAAGCTCTCAATTTACCGGTCGATCTACGTTCCCATCCTCACCTATGGTCATGAGCTTTGGGTCATGACCGAAAGGATAAGATCACGGGTACAAGCGGCCGAAATGAGTTTCCGCCGCCGGGTGGCGGGGCTCTCCCTTAGAGATAGGGTGAGAAGCTCTCCCATCCGGGAGGAGCTCAACGTAAAGCCGCTGCTCCTCCACATCGAGAGGAGCCAGATGAGGTGGTTCGGGCATCTGGTCAGGATGCCACCCGAACGCCTCCCTAGGGATGTGTTTAGGGCACGTCCAGCTGGTAGGAGGCCACGGGGAAGACCCAGGACACGTTGGGAAGACTATGTCTCCCGGCTGGCCTGGGAACGCCTCGGGATCCCCCGGGAAGAGCTAGACGAAGTGGCTGGAGATAGGGAAGTCTGGGCTTACCTGCTTAGGCTGCTGCCCCCGCGACCCGACCTCGGATAAGCGGAAGATAATGGATGGATGGATGGATGGATATATATATATACTGTATATATATATATATATATATATATATATATATATATATATATATACAGTATATATATATATATTGACTTGGTGAATTCTAGCTATATACTCCTCCCCTCTTAACCACGCTCCACCCCTGACCACGCCCCCACCCCACCCCCCACCTCCTGAAATCGGAGGTCTCAAGGTTGGCAAGTATGGTGAGCGTCACACCTGCTACTTTGCTAAACATGCTGGATAATGCCAGGAAAGTAACTTCTGTCAACACACCTCTAATTATATTTCAATTCTGATTTTTTTTTTTTTTTTTTTGAACATGTGTCAAGAGGTATGGGTACCAATTTGGGTACGGGATACTGCATCCTTGTTGACATTACATCTGTTTGCAGACTCGCACAGGCTCCAGCACCGCGATATTTACATTGCATTTGCCATAGATTAGCATTAGGCATCAAATTTGATGATTTATCACGTAACACACCAAACTGTTACATTTCATTAAAAAAAGAAAAAAAGAAAGACTGACAGATTTTTGAACATCCATCCATCTATTTTCTAGCGCTGTGTCCCTTTCGGGTTCGCGGGGGGTGCTGGTGCCTATGTCAGCTGCATTTCGGGCGGAAGGCGGGATATTCCCTGGACAAGTCAGGACAGTAGGGCAAAAATGACTCCATAATGACATAATGCGTTGTCACATGCCAACATGTGTGTTACTGACCTATGGTGGTGACCACGGTGGCAGCGAACACAGCTGAGCTGGTGAATTTCCAGAATCCGTCCGCGGTGCTGTTGCCTTTTAAACTCAAACCCACTTTGGATGCGCCGTTAAGCACCTGGCAAACAAAAAGCAGAGGCACTACACACGCTGCTGCCCACTGCTCCCCTCACCTCCTAGGGGGAGGACAAGGGGATGGGTCAAATGCAGAAGACAAATTTCGCCACACCTAGTGTGTGTGACAATCATTGGTACTTTAACTTTAATTTAACACACTTTAGTACGGACATTGGGGAGTTTGATTGTGTGTGTGTGTGTGTCAGTCTGTTACATAACAGTCAGGAGGTGTGGGAAAGATTTAACAGCGAATATCGATGATGCAAAAAAAAAAAAACTCCCTTTTTAAAGCTTACAGGACATAGACTAAAGTCTTAGGACATGCATCATCGTTCAATGATGGCTTTTGCTACACCCCGCATTCTTGTTGTGGGAACAGGAACTTTCGACCTTCCAAATTCAAATATTCTCATGCACACACACACATATTGCAGTCTTCCCAAAAGAGTGTAAAAGGGTGGACCAAATATGGTACTTTCTTATTCTACGTTTGTAGTTGTTACTGTCAATGAGTGAGTACAATGGGGAATACGGCCCACCTTCTCACCTGAGCGTAAGGTGAAGGGTTAATTATTTTGCAATGGAGTCTGCTAAAAACACATTTTAAGATATTAAACACTTTACCGCCATCTGGCTGCTAAAGTGATTAGTGCACCCTCCCAATTCGTCATGTTTCATATGTCGGGTAAAGCGTGATGACTGAATTTTAGTGCCCCTCCCGAAAACCTCATGGGACAACAATTCTCCCAAATTCCTCCAGACAACAACTTTAGCGTCCTCTATAACCTGTCGTCATGTCCGCTTTTCCTCCATACAAACAGCGTGCCGGCCCAGTCACATAATATATACGGCTTTTACACACACATGAGTGAATGCAAGGCATACTTGATCATATTGATGCAGGTCACATAGAGGGTGGCCGGATAAACAACTTTACTGTTAGTGTTACATATATGCGCCACACTGTGAACTGTTGCGTCGGACCAGTACTTCCTCCCAGGGAATATAAGTTAAGTTAAGAAGGACCATCAAAACAGAATTGGAATATTTTCAAGTTTTACTAAAGCTCTAAGAGGTCAACTTACCCGATACATTCATATCGGCTTCTCTAGTTGATCTGGCATTCCAAGGGAAAAACACTAT